>NW_027055662.1:0-7000 GCF_011386835.1 Chrysemys picta bellii | reverse complement strand
ATATATATACAGACGTGCACATACACGCACACACGCTGTCCCTGGAGCGCCCCAGGATGTGACTGACGGGGTGGCTGGCTATTATGGAGGCAGAAGGGGGTTGGGAGAAAATAATCAAGAAGAAGTTTTGCTGAAAATGCAAACCTAAGCTGGAAATCTGTGCAGGGCTGGGCTCAGCGAAAATGATCTTTTGAGCTGCTCTTATTAACCGTGGTCCTGTACTTCCTGGTTTGCGTCGGACCCAGGCAGGAGACTGGGCTGCTCTCAGCTGTAGAAGCCATTGGAATGAGCCAGGTCGGAATGAGCCAGGCCCTCAGAGCCTTCTGCCACCAATCGCCCCAGCAGTCACTGATCCACCCCAAACCACGTCCTTCCAGTCAGGCAGTTTCATATGCACACGTCAAACCCTTGGTTTGCCACTCAGACACCACGGTGATGGGCACAGTAAGGACCGAGAGACGCTAAACAGGCAGACAGACAAGGAAACAGTGGCCCTGCCTACAGGTGTGTGTGTGGTGCAAACGGATGAACACCAGTTGCTGGCTGAAGGCACAACCTTAATTCCCGCATCTCCTGTCTGTCAGCTATCGTTCGCTTGGCAGCCTGAGCTCCGATTTCTAACGCAGCGTTTTGCTCTGGCCTATTGTGGTTCTCATGTCGGGAGCGCCTTGGCCCCTGGTATCGGGAGCGGTGCTAAGGAGGCTGCTTTTCAAAGGTCCTTAAGTAGAGTTGCCAACTTTCTACTTGCACAAAACCAAACGCCCTTGACCCAACCCCTTTCATGCCCCTTCCCCAAGGCCCCACCCCCACTCACTCCAGCCTAGCCCAGCCCACCTCCCTCAGTCGCTCGCTCTCACACCCTCACTCACTTTCACTGGGCTGGGGCTAGGGGTTGGAGTGCAGGGAGGGGTGAGGACTCCGGTGGGGATGCGGGCTCTGGGATTGGCCTGGAGATTAGGGGTTTGGGGTGCCAGAGGGGGATCTGGGCTGGGGCAGAGGGTTGGGGTGCGGACTCTGGGAGGGAGTTTGGGTGCGGGAGGGGGCTCAGGGCTGGGGTAGGGGATTGGGGTGTGGGTGGGGGTGTGGGGTCTGGGAGGGATTAAGGTACAGGAGGGGGTTCCGACCTGGGGAAGAGGGTTGGGGTGCCGGGTGTGAGGTCTGGGAGGGAATTTGGGTGTGGGAGGGGGTTACGACCTGGGGCAGGGGGTTGGGGTGCCGGGTGTGAGGTCTGGGAGGGAATTTGGGTGTGGGAGGGGGTTCCGACCTGGGGCAGGGTTTCTGGGTGCGAGCTCAGGCCAGGCGGCGCTTACCTCAGCCAGCTCCTGGTCAACGGCACACCGGTGCTAATAGAGGCTCCTGACCCCTGGTCTCCCTCCGCTGGCAGGCTCTGAGCAAGGCCTGCCCAGAGAACATGGATGACGAGCTCTCGATCCTGCTGACAGCACCCCCCAGCACAGACAAACTCCAGCACATCTTGGAGGTGAGCAGAATGGGGAGGGGCCACAGGGGTTTTACCTTAGCCCTGGGGACTCCTAGAAAGAAGAGACTGGAAAATCCATGTTTCTATTGGATCCTTCCGACTATGCATTTGTGATATAAACTCACTGGGTGACCTTGGGGTAACTCACTTCCCCCTTACGGCATCAGTCTTCTCCACTATCAAATCTACACTGGGGAAGAAGGACAGAAGTCCCGACAATCACCTTCACCTCTGGGTGTCTGGTCCTGGGAGCCGAAACCAACTGGACTATCTGCCCGATCTCCTAAACTGCCCTGTCTTTCCCTCCTAGGGCCTGGTCCTTAGTGCTCAGCCTGGCCCCTTCCCAGCTTGTCCCTGACCTTTAAAGGACGCTCCAAGCCCCTCCCATGCCTGCTTCCCTTGGGGTCGTTTATAATGTAAATAAACCAGTTACAATAAGAAAATAGCCAGACTATGTCACTGATTTCTGCTCCAATGGGAAGCCAACCTGCAAGGCCCTGGAATCTGTCAATGCCCAGTAAAGGGGTGACATTGGTGTCGGAAAGGGGACACTGGTTCAGAGGCAGGACCATATGTGGTTCAACCGCATTACACTAATTCCAATTTCTTTTTACTCTCCACCTTTTTTCTAATACCTGTTTCAGCTTGTTTGAATAATACCCCGCCTACCAAAGTTTACATTAGTCTTCAAAAAGAAGAACAGGAATACTTGTGGCACCTTAGAGACTAACAAATTTATTAGAGCATATGCTTTCGTGGACTACAGCCCACTTCTTCGGATAAAGCATATGCTCTAATAAATTTGTTAGTCTCTAAGGTGCCACAAGTATTCCTGTTCTTCTTTTTGCGGATACAGACTAACACGGCTGTTACTCTGAAACCTGTCATTAGTCTTCAAGTTCCCCTAGAGTATTTCCAAGTGGAGGCACCTGGTGCTAGTTTAAAATCAAATCCAGGGATCAATTTCCCTGAGGTGACAGTTTTAGCTCCTGGAACGTGCCATCCTTAGTGTCCAGTGTGTTGGTATTTTGTCCTATACGTTACCTGAGAATGGAAACGCTCACACCCCCATGTACTGATCCAAGCAAATGATGATAAAATGGAGCTAAGGCTGGGAGAACAGATCAGTGATTCAGGGTAAACGACATTGCCGGGCTGTTGCAATAATTCTCAAAACTGAGCCTTCTAAACCCAGGAAATTCAGTTAGGGTTAAATGACTGTGACAAAGTTCCTCCTCTATCTTGGTGGGTCCTGCGCTTATTGGAGGATTTTCTTGCCTCAGAGATTCACCATGTGGATTGAGGAACAGTCCAGAGACCTTCCCCTCTGGGAGAACCCACAGTCCAGGTCAATTGGGAGGTTTGGGGGGAACCCGGGCCCGCCCTCTACTTCGGGTTCCAGTCCAGGGCCCTGTGGACTGCAGCTGTCTATAGTGCCTCCTGTAACAGCTGCATGACAGCTACAACTCCCTGGGCTACTTCCCCATGGCCTCCTCCAAACACCTTCCTCATTCTCACCACAGGACCTTCCTCCTGGTATCTGATAACGCTTGTGCTCCTCAGTCCTCCAGCAGCACACCCTCTCACTCTCAGCTCCTTGCACCTCTTGCTCCCAGCTCCTCACACTCACACCACAAACTGAAGTGAGCTCCTTTTAAAACCCAGGTGCCCTGATTAGCCTGCCTTAATTGATTCTAGCAGCTTCTTCTTAATTGGCTCTAGGTGTCCTAATTAGCCTGCCTGCCTTAACCGGTTCTAGCAGGTTCCTGATTACTCTAGTGCAGCCCCTGCTCTGGTCACTCAGGGAACAGAAAACTACTCATCCAGTGACCAGTATATTTGCCCTCTACCAGACTCCTGTACCCCACTGGTCTGGGTCTGTCACACCACATTAAATTTCATTTGCCATTTTGTTGCCCAATCATTTCGTTTTGTGAGATCTTTTTGAAGTTCTTCACAGTCTGCTTTGGTCTTAACTATCTTTAGCAACTTAGTATCATCTGCAAATTTTGCCACCTCACTGCTTACCCCTTCTTCCAAATCATTTATGAATAAATTGAATAGGATTGATCCTAGGACTGACCCTCGGAGAACACCACTAGTTACCCCTCTCCATTCTGAAAATTTACCATTTATTCCTACCCTTTGTTCCCTGTCTTTTAACCAGATCTCAATCCATGAAATCTCAATCTGGAGCAACCATTTAGGGTCTAGTCTCCCTGCAGACTTGGCATTCCAGGGTCTTTCCCCACTGTGACGGGTTGAGTCACAGAAACCCCTTTGGGACTGCCACATGATGTGCTGGGACTACCTCTGACCCCATTTTCCCTGCCAGCTTGGGACTTCAGTACCCTGACTTGTTTGAGCTAGACATGCTAGCCTGCTGCAAACACAGACCCAGGTCTGAACCACGTCCCCCACAAGTTGCAGGCTTAACTGAAAAGAGCTTAAGAAGTGCTCCTGTCTCCAGCACTCAGATGCCCAGCTCCCAATGGGGTCCAAACCCCAAATAAATCCGTTTTACCTTGTATAAAGCTTATACGGGGTAAACTCATAAATTGTTCCCCCTTGATAACACTGACAGAGAGATATACACAGCTGTTTGCTCCCCCAGGTATTAATACATACTCTGGGTTAATAAGTTAAAAGTGATTTTATTAATTATAAAAAATAGGATTTAAGTGGTTCCAAGTAATAACAGACAGAACAAAGTAAATTACCAAGCAAAATAAAACAAAAACATGCAAGTCTAAGCCTAATACAGTAGGAAGCTAAATGCAAGTAAATCTCACCCTCAGAGATGTTCCAATAAGCTTCTTTGACAGACTAGACACCTTCTAGTTTAGGCCCAATCCTTTCCCCTGGTACAGTCTTTGTTCCAGCTCCGGTGGTAGCTAGGGGATTTCTCATGACTGCAGCACCCTTTGTTCTGTTCCACCCCTTATATAGCTTTAGGACCCATCCCTCCTTCTAAATGGACCAGCACCAGGTTAAAGATGGATTCCAGTTCAGGTGACATGATCACATGTCACTGCAAGACTTCATTAGCCACTTGCCAGCACACATGTATACAAGAGGACGTACAAGTAAACGGAGCCCTTTACAAACAATCGTCCTGGTAAATGGGAGCCATCAAGATTCCAAGCCACCATTAATAGCCCACACTTTGCATAATTACAATAGGACTTCAGAGTTATATTTCATATTTCTAGTTTCAGATACAAGAATGATACATTCATACAAATAGTATGACCACCCTCAGCGGATTATGAACTTTGTAACGATACCTTACAAGAGACCTTTTGCATGAAGCATATTCTAGTTACATTAGATTCACACTCATTAGCATATTTCCATAACATCATATGAAGTGCAATTCATAGATTCATAGATTCATAGATTCAAGGACTGGAAGGGACCTCGAGAGGTCATCGAGTCCAGTCCCCTGCCCGCATGGCAGGACCAAATACTGTCTAGACCATCCCTGATAGACATTTATCTAACCTACTCTTAAATATCTCCAGAGACGGAGATTCCACAACCTCCCTAGGCAATTTGTTCCAGTGTTTAACCACCCTGACAGTTAGGAACTTTTTCCTAATGTCCAACCTAGACCTCCCTTGCTGCAGTTTAAACCCATTGTTTCTGGTTCTATCCTTAGAGGCTAAGGTGAACAAGTTCTCTCCCTCCTCCTTATGACACCCTTTTAGATACCTGAAAACTGCTATCATGTCCCCTCTCAGTCTTCTCTTCTCCAAACTAAACAAACCCAGTTCTTTCAGCCTTCCTTCATAGGTCATGTTCTCAAGACCTTTAATCATTCTTGTTGCTCTTCTTTGGACCCTTTCCAATTTCTCCACATCTTTTTTAAAATGCGGCGCCCAGAACTGGACACAATACTCCAGCTGAGGCCTAACCAGAGCAGAGTAGAGTGGAAGAATGACTTCTCGTGTCTTGCTCACAACACACCTGTTAATGCATCCCAGAATCATGTTTGCTTTTTTTGCAACAGCATCACACTGTTGACTCATATTTAGCTTGTGGTCCACTATAACCCCTAGATCCCTTTCTGCCGTCCTCCTTCCTAGACAGTCTTTTCCCATTCTGTATGTGTGAACTTGATTTTTCCTTCCTAAGTGGAGCACTTTGCATTTATCTTTGTTAAACTTCATCCTGTTTAACTCAGACCACTTCTCCAATTTGTCCAGATGATTTTGAATTATGACCCTGTCCTCCAAAGTAGTTGCAATCCCTCCCAGTTTGGTATCATCCGCAAACTTAATAAGCGTACTTTCTATGCCAATATCTAAGTCGTTGATGACATCTAAGTCACACCCACTTTCCCCTCTGTGGGTCCTCTTGCCCCCCCACTTCTCTATCTGTAGTTCATGCTTTTGCTGCTTCTCCTGGTTCTTCCGCTGTTCTGCCTAATGATTTTTCTGCTTCTCATGCTCTGCTAGCTCCCTCGCCTTCAGCTGCAGCTCCCACTGCTTCTAATCTATCAAAGAGGACCTGGATCATGAGGGCACCCTGCTGGATGGGGAACTGCCTCTTGGGGACATCCTGCTGCCACCTCTGTTGCTCTCAGACTTCATTAGAAAACCAACCTGAGTCTGGAACCTGTTACTTGGTCCTTCCATCTGTCTCCAGCTGTCTCCAGAGGGCTTAGCCTCTCCCTGCACAGGGTTTGTGATGCCCTTCTTAGGGAGGTGGCCTAACCAAGGCCCATGTTATATGCCATTTTCTTGTTGTTTCCGTTGACGACCCTCGTTTTACTGCTGCAAGTCACTTATTGCAAAATACTACTGGTGCATTCGGCATCCCATCACTGCCACCAATTGTCATGGATCCAGAGGATCAGTGCTACACCCCCAGCTTTGGAAGAGGCTCTAGGAGGAACCCCTTCAATCTACCAGACCCTCCAGGGGTCCCTCTCGTCCTTCAGGATAAGCAACTCTGCTTCACTGCCTCCTTAGATTGGACCTTTAGCACTGCTGGGTCACAGCAGGAGCTCTGTTCAGCAAGTCCTACCGTGATAGTCTCTGAGTCCTGGTAGAGACTTGTCCGCTCTTCAGGGATTAATGCACCTCAGCAAGCATTTGCAGTGACACACACACCGTGTTGTCAAAACAGTCGGGTTTACTAATTAACTGGACACAGCATAGAACGTCCTTAGGTTGGCACAGAGAACTGAAGGTTAAAGCACAGTTCAAGTCCATTCTGGTCAGCCCAGAGCCCAGCCAAGCTGTAGCGAACCCCCTTGCTCAAGTTCTGTCTCTCTCTCAGTCTGAGCTCCTTGGTCAGACTCCAGGGGAGAGCCCGACTCCTTCCAGCAACCAACTTTGATCCCCCACCTCACACCTCCCCCATCTTTGTTCTCGAGCTGGGGGATGTTGCTCATTTTCCCTGTTATGGATTTCCCCACCTCACCTCCCTCTGGGTCTTTGGATGCTTGGCAACAATGTCTTGGTGATGGGTTTTGCCGTTGTCTTCACATTGGGGCTAGCCTCAGCCAGTCTT
>NW_027055661.1:0-7000 GCF_011386835.1 Chrysemys picta bellii | reverse complement strand
GCACAACCTTAATACCTGCATCTCCTGTCTGTCAGCTATCGTTCGTTTGGCAGCCTGAGCTCCGATTTCTACCGCAGTGTTTTGCTCTGGCCTATTGTGGTTCTCATGTCGGGGGCGCCTTGGCCCCTGGTATCAGGAGCGGTGCTAAGGAGGCTGCTTTTCAAAGGTCCTTAAGTAGAGTTGTCAACTTTCTACTTGCACAAAACCAAATGCCCTTGACCCAACCCCTTTCATGCCCTTCCCCAAGGCCTCACCCCCACTCACTCCAGCCCAGCCCACCTCCCTCAGTCGCTCGCGCTCACACCCTCACTCACTTTCACTGGGCTGGAGCTGGGGGTTGGAGTGCAGGGAGGGGTGAGGGCTCCAGTGGGGATGCGGGCTCTGGGATTGGGCTGGAGATTAGGGGTTTAGGGTGCCAGAGGGGGATCCGGGCTGGGGCAGAGGGTTGGGGTGCGGACTCTGGGAGGGAGTTTGGGTGCGGGAGGGGGCTCAGGGCTGGGGTAGGGTTTCTGGGCGGCGCTTACCTCAGCCGGCTCCTGGTCAATGGCACACCGGTGCTAATGCAGGCTCCTGACCCCTGGTGTCCCTCCGCTGGCAGGCTCTGAGCAAGGCCTGCCCAGAGAACATGGATGACGAGCTCTCGATCCTGCTGACAGCACCCCCCAGCACAGACAAACTCCAGCACATCTTGGAGGTGAGCAGAATGGGGAGGGGCCGCAGGGGTTTTACCTTAGCCCTGGGGACTCCTAGAAAGAAGAGACTGGAAAATCCATGTTTCTATTGGATCCTTCCGACTATGCATTCGTGATATAAACTCACTGGGTGACCTTGGGGTAACTCACTTCCCCCTTACGGCATCAGTCTTCTCCACTATCAAATCTACACTGGGGAAGAAGGACAGAAGCCCCGACAACCACCTTCACCTCTGGGTGTCTGGTCCTGGGAGCCGAAACCAACTGGACTATCTGCCCCATCTCCTAAACTGCCCTGTCTTTCCCTCCTAGGGCCTTGTCCTTAGTGCTCAGCCTGGCCCCTTCCCAGCTTGTCCCTGACCTTTAAAGGACGCTCCAAGCCCCTCCCATGCCTGCTTCCCTTGGGGTCTCTCTCCTGGCTGAGCACAGGCTGCCCTTCTATCTCTCAGCAGGCCTGGGTCCTAGTCACAGGCTGCGTCTTGTCACGTGACCCCCACACTTATTCCCTTCGCCCTTGGGAGCTGCATCACCTGGGCCAGGTGCAGTTGAGCTCCAACCCCTTTCCTGGCCATCTCACCCTGGGACAGGTTGAAACTGGAAACCTGTGGGTAACAGTAACTGGTTGCTCCCAAAGGTGCTGAAGACACAATGGAAGAGGAAATCCTTTGGCCTGGATTGAAATTATTCCGACTGAAAGTGAATGAGAGAAAATAGGTCCAGAGTTCTCTTCCTAGTAGCAGAAAATGTAGCGATTGATAGAGGTTCAGGTCAGAAAGGACCATTCTGTGCATCTAGTCGCCCCTCCTGTATAACTCAGGGCCTAGAATGTGACCAAGTGGTTCCTTCAGCCAACCATAGCATGGGACTGAGCCAGAGCACGTCTTTTGGAACGACATCCACATGCAGGAGAGCCAGCTGGCTACCAGAAAATCTCTCTTCTGCAGTGACGTGGGGTTAAGGGACACGGGGGAAAAGACATGGAGGCTGTGACTAAACTTAGAGCAGCAAGGCCAGGAAAATCAGGGTTAGGTCCCAGGCCTGGCTATCAGATCTGCTGTTTTCTATTCCTGGCTTTGGGACCATGAGCGAGTCTCTGCACCGCTGGGTGCCTCGGTTTCCCCAGCTATCAAATGGAGCTAATCAAGGTTTTGTTTGTTCTCCCCATTTTACAGGGTGGGAAACCGAGACACAGTTGGGACCTGTCTACACTACAGGTCTGTCGTGCGTTTGTAATCTGCTGACCCCCACATGTTGTTCAGAGCCTATGGACAACACAGCTCCTAAAGGTACGTTTGTTCTGTGCTTATCCCATATGTACCAGCAGGGCTGGACAGCATTTCTCACTGTGCTGTGGGGAGCAGGTCCTGGGTACTAAGGGTCTGAAGAAGCTCTCAAGGACTAATTTTTTAAAATAATTGTTGGGAGAAAACATACAATCACTGCGGATAAGATTGGGGGGTGACAAAATACAGGCAGAGTGGTAAATCCTGATGGCGAGAGGGCAGTGATACACAGCGATCTGGCTCATTCGGCCAGCTGGACCCATTCAAAGAAAACAAGTTTGAGCAGAGCCCAATGCAAGGTCCTATATGTAGCCACAAGGCACGCCGGCCACACCTCCAGAATGGGGACGTGTATCCAGGAAAGCAGTGACTCTGAAAAGGATTTAGGGGCCAGAGTGGAGAAGCCACTCAACATGAGCTCCCAGTGTGATGCTCTGGTGAACAGGGCTAAAGCCATCATTAGACGAAGGAGCAGAGCCGTGAGTAGGATAGGGAGGTGACACAGCAGCAGTGAGACTGCTATTGGAATACTGCCTCCAGTCTTGGTGTCCTCCTTTGAAAAAGATGGTCCTAGAAATTGGAGCTGGGGCAGCAAAGAGCCACCAAATGTTCTGAGGGCTGGAGAAAAATGCCTTCTAGTGAACTATTGAAAGAGCTCAACCTGTTTAGCTTATCAAAAGAAGATTGAAAGGTGACTTCACTGAAGTGTTGAAATGCCTTAATGGAGAGAAAATATTGGGTATTAAAGGGCTCTTTAATCGAGCAGAGAAAGACAGAACAAGACCCAATGGCTGGAAGGGGAAAAGAGACAAATTCCTATGACAAATAAGGCACAAATATTCAACAGCGAGGATGATTGACCACAGGAAGAAGCTACTAAGGAAAGTGGTGGATTCTCCATCTCTTGATGTCATTAATAAAGACTAGATGCCTTTCCGGAATGTGTTTGCCCCAAAAGTAGCTATTGTGGTAGACAGGAGGCCTGTGATATGCAGGGGGTCAGATTAGATGCTCTAACGGTCTCTGCTGCCCATAAAGTCTACTCATTTCTGAGAAACCGAGTGTAGCATTGGGAGCAGCTTGTGATGTTTTACTGTCTAGCCGGCTTGCTTCCTAGAATGAACACTCATTGAGCGGGGTGATCCACAGGGAGTAGCTCAAACCTCCAAAGTGTCTGGCCTGTGGCAGGACAGTAGCACTGCAGGGGAGGGGTGGGTGTGGCAGTGACATCACAGAGGTCTTTTACAGCACCTCAGCCTATTTGCCAAAGGTGCTGGGGAGGTGGTGACCTCACAGAGGGATGCTGACATCAGCCAGGCAGGACAGGGGCGCAGGGCCAGGGAAACCTCAGAGACCCCTGTGGCTTTGCTTCAGCAAGTCTCCTTCTCGAGGTCTCTCTTTGAGGTCTGAGAGAGTATTTGGGTTCATGTATGTGACCACCAGGAGGAACCTCTTTTGAGTTTTCTCCTTTCTTTTTCCTGATTTCACTAGAAAACTGACGTCCCTGTTTAGAAGGTAAGAGCCTCTGAGAGGTTTGGAACCTGTTCACTCTTCTGCATCTGGCGCCAGCTGAATTTTAGGCATGGAAAACACTAGCTTAAGGTGGCCAAATTTTATTCCCCACCTGGGATTTTGTCCCTTAGAATCTCTGGGGACATTAAGGTTTGTCCTTTTTCTTTTACCTTTTCCTCCATCCCTCCCTCCTTTCTCTTCATCTCTTACTTCTTTTGTCCTTTCCCTGTTCCCCTCCCACCACCAGGATGGGTGTGTGTGTCGTGGGGGGTGCTCTACAACTCCCATTGTGGGAGGTCCACTGAAAAATGTGGGGCTGAAATAGTGCTCAGACTGTGATCCCCAGCGGTGACCTGGGCCATCCTTTGGGCTCTCTGGTGAGAACCCTCATCCTCCCGCCCCTCGGTCTCTACCCTGATTGGCTGAGCAGGGGGTTATTGACAGGGAGGAGACTCAGGTCCCTGTTGTTTTCTTTTAAGACCAAGTAAATAGTCATAACCAGTCATATGTTCGACAAATTTTGCTGCTTCTCTGCAGTTCATTATTTTCTCTACCATTCCAGTTCTCCTAAAATACTTGCTGAATAATTACTATGAACTCTTGCTGGTCTGGAACTCACTTGAGAGCACTTTATTCAGGTCATTCAATGTCTGAAATTCAAGATCCGATGGTTAGTTTGAAAATCAGGGCTCTTGGGTCCTATTCCCAACTCTGCCACGGACTGGCTGTGTGACCTAAGACAAGTCAATTCTCCTTTCTCAGCCTTAGCTTCTCCCTCTTTCAAGTAGGGATAACAATCCGCTCCTACCTACCTCCCGGCGGGTGGAGGATGGGGATCTATTGGAGAGTGTCACTAGGAGCAGTGCATAAGATGAGGTGTCCTATCGTGTTTACTCAGATCAGATTATGACATAATAGAATGGCTGAAATAGTCTATTTTATTTGTATTTTATTATGTTGCAATTGTTAAGAGCAGCAACTACTTAGCTCAGACTGAAACATCTTATCTAATTTTTGAGATCTAAGTGTCTCCTCTTTGTGTAGCTCAAACCTCCAAAGTGTCTGCCCTGTGGCAGGACATTAACACTGCAGGGGAGGAGTGGGTGTGGCAGTGACATCACAAAGGCCTTTTGCAGGACTTCAGCCTATTGGTCGAAGGTGCTGGGGAGGTGGTGACCTCACAGAGAGATGCTGACATCAGCCAGGCAGGACAGGGGCGCAGGGCCAGGGAAACCTCAGAGTTCCCTGTAGCTTTGCTTCAGCAAGTCTCCTTCTCGAGGTCTCTCTTTGAGGACTGAGAGAGTATTTAGGTTCACGTACATGAGCGCCAGGAGGAACCTCTTTTGAGTTTTCTCTTTTCTTTTTCCTGATTTTACTAGAAAACAGACGTCCCTGTTTAGAAGGTAAGAGCCTCCGAGAGGTTTGGAACCTGTTCAGTCTGATGCATCTGGCGCCAGCTGAATTCTAGGCATGGAAAACACTAGCTTAAGGTGGTCGAATTTTATTCCCCACCTGGGATTTTGTCCCTTAGAATCACTGGGGACATTAGGGTTTGTCCTTTTTGTTTTACCTTTTCCTCCATCCCTCCCTCCTTTCTCTTCATCTCTTACGTCTTCTGTCCTTTCCTCTGTTCCCCTCCCACCACCAGGAGGACTCTGTGTGTGTGTCGTGGGGGGTGCTCTGCAGTGGGAACAGGGACAATTCTCCAACTTTGGGCAGTCGAGAGCCTGGGTGAGATAAGGGGCGTTAAAGCCCTTTGTGAAGGAGAAAGGGGAGTTTCACGGTGTTGAGCACCAAGGAATTCTAAACTTTGCTAAAACATCTAGTCTGCAGAAACCAGAAATGGTCGGGGCCACATTGTAACCATTGTCTTTTTTAAAGCCCATTGAGGGATGTGAGTCCCACCCTTTTAGGTATCTGGGGTGCTGGGAGAAGAGAAGAGGTGCCTGTCTCCATTTTATGGCCTCAACAAACTAAGTGCTGTGCCCCAGTTCTCGTCAGAGATCCCTGAAAAAGAACATCTTCCCATCCATTAACATACCTGGAAAGATACTGGAACTCCTTATTAAACAATCAGTTTGTCAGCACCTACAGGACAATTTGGTTCTTAGGACTAGTGAGCGTGGACTTGTCAAGAACAAATCATTCCAAACCAATCCTAGCTCCTTCTTTTGCAGGGTTACGGGCCTAGTGGAAGTGGGTAAACAGTAGATGTGATCCATCTTGGTGTTAATAAGGACATTCTCACAAACAAACTAGGGAGATGTGGTCTAGATGCAATTAGTATAATATGTGTGCACAGATGGTTGCAAGCCCGTACTCCAACAGCCCAGAACCAAACAGCAGGAAGCAGATCATGCAATGAACTCCTGCCAGTGCGTGTAGATTGCATTACATGCACCCCTGTGGGGGAGAAGGATCTGCTCTGGCTGGGGCAGGGATGGGGAGGGACCAAACAGGCTGGTTAGTGAGAGGCTGCCTCGACCCCAGACTCACGCCCGCTCCCCGCTCGGTTCCAGGATGGACAGGCTCCTGAGGAGGTTCAGGAAGAAGGCTCTGCAGGTGGCCCCAGAGCCTGAGGGAAGCAGCTGCCATCTTCCCCCGGAGCAGAGCGGCTCCTCCGTCCCCACTGGCGGGGAAGGAGCTCCCGGCCAGGCCAGGAGGTGGAAGTGCCCAGCCTTCTGGCGGAGAAAACCCGCTCCCAGCGCAGGCGCCGAGGTGGGAGAGGCCAGGTCGAAATGGAGCTGGGCCAGGCTGCGGCTGGGCAGGCAGGACCCAGCGCAGGAGGGGAGTCGGGCAGGGTGACTCTGGGGCATGTTGTGTGGGCAGCAGCGGCCCCAGGAGCCCAGCCCTGATTCCCAGCAGGAGGCATCGCCCTGCCCGGTCACTGAGGACCTTCCAGCCTCCCCAGGGCAGGAGGTGGAGGATCCCTGTCCCACCACCAGCAGCTCGGCCCGCTCCCCATGGGACAGCAGCAGTGCCTGGGACTCGGGCAGCAGCGAGGCCGATGGGCGCCGCAGCTTTGTTCCAGGTGAGGAGTCAGGCTGGGCTCAGGGAGAGGTGAGGGCGGGGATGTGAACACCCTGGGCCCAGGCCCTCGATCAGTGCTATGGGAGCGGGTCCCCAGCCCAGGGGTCTGGCCTGAGCCACATGAACCCCACTGACACTAGATGCTGCCACTTTGGTCCTTGGTGCTCCAGTTGGGGGGAGGCACCTCTCAGGGAGTCCTGGACAGTCTGGGGGCGTCTCTTTGCTATGGGCTCCTGAAGGAGTTGGCTTTGGGGAGAGGCTCACTCCCAGGATCAGATACAGGAGGGGCAGCAGGGTCCAGGGAACAGGTGCTATTCCTGCCCTGCCACTGTCTGTCTGAGAAACCTTGGCCTTGTCATTCCCTGGCTCGGTGCCTCAGTTTCCCTTCTTGCCAGCCTGTGCCTATTTCACTGCAGTTTCACCTGCGTGTTGGTACCAGTCCCATCCCCGTACTGCACAGTCTAATACCGGCTCCTCTCTCTT
>NW_027055660.1:0-7000 GCF_011386835.1 Chrysemys picta bellii | reverse complement strand
AAGTCACAATTGTTTAAAAACCATTGTTTATTATTTGTTGCACAACACATTGAGAGAAATAAAAAGGTAGATGGGGGGGTGGGTTGGGTTATGGGGGTGGAGGAGGAGGGAAGGACAAGTCCAGAAACCAAATCAAAAGTTCGCATATGCCAGCTTTCTGCTACTTGGGCGATCCTCTGGGGTTGAGTGTGTGGGTCCCCATAGCCTCCCCCCTCGTGTTCTTGGGCGTCTGGGTGAGGAGGCTATGGAACTTGGGGAGGAGGGAGGGCGGTTAAACAGGGGCTGCAGCGGCAGTTTGTGGTCTTGCTGCCTTTCCTGCATTAGATTCATCATACAGTGCAGCATGGCAGTTTGCTCCCCCATGAGCTTGACCACAGCGTCCTGCCTCCTCTCATCGCATGCTTCCCTCCTCTCTTCGTGTTCCTGTAATGCTTTATGGGACTCCGCAATTGTTTGCCACCACGCATTCAGCTGGGCCCTATCAATGCTGGAGGACTGCATGAGCTCGGCGAACATGTTGTCCTGAGTTCCTTTTTTCCACCTTCTAATCTGGACCAGCCTCTTGGATGGAGTAGGTAGGGGCCACGTTGAACCATCTGCACCTGTGGGAGGAGAAAAAGGGAGGGTAGTATTTTAAAAGATACATTTCAGAGAACAAAGGACACACTGTTTCTCAGTGAAACGGGCAATTCATAGTACACAGCACATCATACATGGCCGGGCAACAGAATTTAGCTTGCAGCCAGCCACGGTAAGCCCTAGGGGCACGTGGGGTTCTGCTTCTTCCGCATTCATTTCAATGCTTTCAAACCGCCGGGCCCCCTTTCCCATAGCAAGCAATGCCTGGTGGGTTTGCAATATAAAAGGAGGGCCTGCGGGCTCTCTGGGATGATCGCTTCACACAACCCCCCGCCCCCCTCCCGCACCCACTGCGTGACTCCGACGAGGCTCTGAGCAGGGATGAGCCCTTTAAACTAAATGCGAACAGCCCAGCGTGGCTGTGTTTCCCCCCAGCCCCCCACCGCGTGGCTCCGATCAGGCTCACTCACCTGAAGTACCTTCTCCAGGGTCATGGTCTGAGAGCCCGACTTGGGAGTTGGGGGGCGGGCTATTGGCTCCTGCATTAAGAATAGTTCCTGGCTAGGGGTGAAAACGGATTCCCCACTTGCCGCCTGTGCACCGTCCTCCTCCTCCTCTTCGTCCTCCAATAACTCATCCTCCTCGCTCCATTCAACTTCCCCCCTTGGAGGTATCCACGGAGAGTGGTGGGGTAGTGGTGTCGTCACCCCCCCATAATTGCATGCAGCTCACAGTAGAAGCGGCATGTATGGGGCTGTGATCCAGAGCACCCATTCGCTTCCCTGGCTTATTGGTATGCTTGCCTGAGCGCCTTGATTTTTGTACAACACTGCGCTGTGTCCCTGGAGTAGTCTCTTTCCGTCATGGCTCTGGAGACTTTAGCATACGTATTTGCATTCCTTTTTTTGGAATGTAGTTCTACCATAACAGAGTCATCTCCCCAACATGCGATGAGATGCAGTACCTCCCGTTCGGACCATGCTGGATCTCATCTGCGAATCTGGGACTGCATGATCTCCTGTGATGGTGGACTCTGCATGGTCGCCTGTGATGGTGGACTGTGCTGCTGGTCACCTGTGCTGCTGGTGACCAAACAGGAAATGAAATTCAAAAATTCCTGGGGTTTTTCCTGCCCACTGGGCTAGTGCATCGGAGTTGAGAGTGTTGTCCAGAGCGGTCACAAGGGAGCATTCTGGGATAGCTCCCGGAGGCCAATAACGTCGAATTGCATCCACAATACCTTTAACCCGGGATTGCGATCTCGATTGAAGCACTACTCCACTTGCCAAGGTGGAGTACAGAAATCGGATTAAAGAGCCCTTTAAATCGAAGAAAAGGGTTTGATCATGTGGACGGAATGATTTTTTTTCGAATTAACTCAGCTAATTCCGAAATAAACGACTAGTGTAGACCAGACCTGAGAGAGGGAGAGTATAGAAAACAGCAAGAGATCCTTTTGGCTTAGTGAGAGAAGGAAAGTATAGAAAGCTGAAGGGAGGGCGGGGGGGGGGTGGGAGTGGGGAAGAGAACTTACCCTTGCGGCTGCCCCAGGGAAAAGAGAGAGCTCCCAAGGCGCACAGCCCACAGCATGGTTATCTCCGCCTCTCGGGCGGACCAATCAGAAAATGTTCTACAGCTGAGTCATAGAATGCATTTTCCTGAACCAATCCTATCAATCCAAGATTTTTAAACAATAGCCCTCTCCCTCCCCTCCCCTCACTACGCACCCCCTTTAACTGCCTTATTCTTATCTAAAAGAACAGGCCCCAAGCATCTTTTCTGATAGATAGATAGATAGATAGATAGATAGATAGAGGGGATGTATGGGGATAGATAGATGGGGGAGTGTATGGGGATAGATAGATAGAGGGGGGTGTATGGAGATAGATAGATAGATAGATAGAGGGGGGTGTATGGGGGTAGATAGAGAGAGGGGTTGTGTATGGGGATAGATAGATAGAGGGGGAGTATGGGGATAGATAGATAGATAGAGAGGGAGTATGTAGATAGATAGAGTGGGTGTATGGGGACAGATAGATAAATAGAGGGGGTGTATGGGGATAGATAGAGAGAGGGGTTGTGTATGGAGATAGATCAATGTGGGGGTGTATGGGGGTAGATAGAGAGAGGGGTTGTATCTGGGGATAGATAGATAGATGTGGTGTATGTGAAGAGAGAAAGAGGGAGAGAGAGAACCCCATTGGCTTTAAGCCCTTTTACATTTTATGGGACTTTTCTGTAATCTCAGCTCCTTGAACTTTTTCATGGTCCAAAGCAAACAACAGCCCTGGAACCCATGTACACACAGAATGGTCGTGTAGGAAGGAGCCCAGGGAAGCCAAATCAGATTCAGCTGTGTCATTGACTACAAGCCGGCCAGTGTGTTGCAGTCGGATTTTCCCCGCTGACCCAGTGGCAGGCCACTCCACTTCTATTAGGGCCCTGGGCTGGAACGCAGTGGAGCGGGAGGGCCTGGGTTCCTCTACTCCCACCAACCCAACGTCAGGAGTGGTAGCCTCCCCACCTGGTTGTCAGGAGGCCTGCATTGGTCTGGCACCCGCCTGAATCCAGACGACAGACAGTTGTGCTGACTCTCCCACCACAGAGCTAACCTCCCATAGACTGCGACAGCTCTGCCGGACTGTAGGCCAGAGCCCCCCTACTTGCTTGCTGCCCCGCCCTGATCAAGGGCCAGGCAAATGGACCTTCTGTTGCTCTGCCTGCCTGCCTGTAGGCCACAGCCCCTTCTCGATTGCCGCCCCGCCTTGATTGAGGGCCCTGGGCAAAACTCCAGGCTGCAGGCCTAGATAAAGGCCTACTGTAGCAGGGTGGCTACCCCGCTCCCGCCTGAGGGGTTTAAAACAGCCCTGGCAGAGGGCTGGGGCAAAGGGAAAAGCTACTGGGCTGATTGGGGAAGTAGCCACAGCTGGGCCATGCCCCAATCAGGCCCCAGCTGGCCTGTATAAGAGGCTGGGAGCCAGGAGCTCAAGAGTCTCTCGCTGAGTGAAGAGAGAGAAGGGCCTGGCTGCAGGGAGGTAGACAGGGTACTGAGTGGAGCAGGGCTGGGGAAAGGCTGAGGAGCTGGGGAGCTCCAGCCTGGATAGCCCCAGGCTGTGGCCTGGTAATAGGCCAAGGGGTACTCGGGGTTGCAGAGGGCAGCCCTTGGCGAGGCCAAGGCAGCAGGTCCGAACCCTACCTTGCCGATGATGAATGGCCTATACTGCAGTCTGCCCCAGAGAGTGGAGGCTAGCTGGTGACTGGCAGTGGCCTTATCCTGAGGTGAGGTGGGGTTAGTGGGTGGGGGTTCCCCTGGGAGGGGAGACCTAGCGTGTGTGGGTACTGCCAGGGGGCAGCACCCAGAGCAAGGGGCACCGGCGTCCTGGGAGGGACACGGGAGCCTGAGGAAGAGGACAGGCGGATCACTGGCCTGCAGAGGGCGCTCCAGAGGCTGGAGAGCTAATTCCCTGGACGACCAGCAGGAGGCGCCGCAAGGGTGAGTCCGGATACTCTTACACCTACAAAAGGTACTCGGGCTGCAGAGGGGCAGCCCAGAGATAGGCAGAGACAGCTGGTCCAACCCCCCTTGCCGATGATGCGTGGTTTATATACTGCAGTGCGCCCCAGTGAGTGGGGGCTAGATGGTGACTGGCAGTAGCCACTGAGGCAAGGTGTGGTTAGAGGGTTGGGGGTTCCCCTGGGCCCCTGGACACCCAGGTAGTGGGTTACTGCCGGGGGCAGGACCCTGACGTAGAGGGGCACCGGGGTCTGGGAGGTACACTGGGACCAGCGGCAGGCGAGACACCGGCCTGTAGGGAGCACTTAGAGGCCGGAAGAGATCATCCCTCACCGGTGAATCGTTGCCCTGCGACACAGACTCTCTATCTTTGCTCGGCCTGACTGCAGGCCTGAACTATTAACACTGAGCTAATTTTCCCCTGAACCAAGGTATCCCAGAAGTATCATAGGGAGGGGCGTTGTCTCCAGCCCAGGCGGACGGGGAGGGAGCTGCAAACCCCTTGCAGCCTCTCTTTCTAGTCTTTCATACTTTTTCTCTAAATATGTCAAAATACAAGCATGCAACCTTCCCCCGGGCAAACACAGAAAAATGGGGATGGCGCCGGCAATGGGGACGGGGTGTGGAAACCTGTCAAAAACTATAGGGTGATGAAAGCTATTGAGCGGTTACCTACTCACATGGGGTGGTCAGGGAGGGGTAGTACCTCTGATGGGGGAGCAGTCGTACTCCTAGGAGTAGCTCATCCACTTTGAGGATGACGCTGAGAAAGACCGGGAGCGATTCCGCAACGCTGTCCATACAGCTGCATCGAAGATATTGGAGCCCTCCACATGCAGGCAGCAAGACTGGTTTGACGAAAATGATGCAGAAATCCAGGCCTTACTTGCTGTGTAGCATTTACGTCCCGCCCTCCGTCCCCGTTTCCGGTCGTGTATGTTTTTGGCGCCGTCGGCCATTTTAAAATTTATTTTGTATTATTTTTCTGTGTTTGGCCGGGGGAAAGTTGTGTGCCTATGTTTTGACATATTTAGAGAAAAAGTATGAATGAGTAGAAAGAGAGACTGTAAGGGGAGACCACGCCCTTTGCTATGATAGTTCTGGGTTCCTTGGTTCAGGGGAAAATTAGCTCAGTGTTAATGGTTCTAGCCTGCAGTCAGGCCAAGTAATGGTAGAGAGTCTGTTTGCCCAGGGCCCTCAATCAGGGCAGGGCAGCAATTGAGTAGGGGCTCTGGCCTACGGTCAGGCAGGTAGAGCACCAGAAGGTCCATTTGCCTGGCCCTTGATCAGGGCGGGGCAGCAAGCAAGTAGGGGGGCTCTGGCCTACAGTCCGGCAGAGCTGTCGCAGTCTAGGGGAGGTTAGCTCTCTGGTGGGAGAGTCAGCACAACTGTCTGTCGTCTGGATTCAGGCGGGTGCCAGACCAATGCAGGCCTCCTGACAACCAGGTGGGGAGGCTACCACTCCTGACGTTGGGTTGGTGAGGGTAGAGGAACCCAGGCCCTCACACTCCACTGCGTTCCAGCCCAGGG
This sequence comes from Chrysemys picta bellii, assembly GCF_011386835.1. Lineage (NCBI taxonomy): Eukaryota > Metazoa > Chordata > Testudines > Emydidae > Chrysemys > Chrysemys picta. The sequence continues at coordinate 1,377 of NW_027055660.1, read as the reverse complement.
CCCTAACTGCGGTGGAGTTGTCCGCCACTGGGTCAGCGGCAAAAGTCCAACCGCAACATGCTGGCCGGCTTGTAGTATGGGGATAGATAGATAGATAGATAGATGTGGTGTAAGGATAGATAGATAGATAGAGGGGGTGTATGGGGATGGATAGATAGAGGGGAAGTATGTAGATAGATAGATAGGGGGTGTATGGGGATAGATAGAGGGGGAGTATATAGATAGAGGGGATAGATAGATGCGGTGTATGGGGATAGATAGAGGGGTGTATGTAGATAGATAGGGGGGTATATGTAGATAGATAGATGGGGTATTTGGGGATAGATAGATAGAGGGGGAGTATGGGGATAGATAGATGTGGGGTATGGAGATAGATAGATGTGGGGGTGTATGGGGGTAGATAGAGAGAGGGATTATGTCTGGGGATAGATAGATAGATGGGGGTGTATGGGGATAGATAGAGGGGGAGTATATAGATAAATAGGGGGGTGTATGTAGATAATTGGGTGTATGGGGATAGATAGAGGGGGTGTGGCAGGCCACTCCGCTTCTATTAGGGCCCTGGGATGGGACATAGGTGAGTGGGAGGGCCTGGGACTGGTTCCCCTACCCCCGGCAACCCAACATCAGGAGTGGTAGCCTCCCCACCTGGTTGTCAGGAGGCCTGCATTGGTCTGGCACCCGCCTGAATCCAGACGACAGACAGTTGTGCTGACTCTCCCACCAGAGAGCTAACCTCCCTCAGACTGCCACAGCTCTGCTGGACTGTAGGCCAGAGCCCCCCTACTTGCTTGCTGCCCCACCCTGATCAGTGGCCAGGCAAATGGACCTTCTGTTGCTCTGCCTGCCTGCCTGTAGGCCACAGCCCCTTCTCGATTGCCGCCCCGCCCTGATTGAGGGCTCTGGGCAAAACCCCAGGCTGCAGGCCTAGATAAAGGCCTACTGTAGCAGGGTGGCTACCCCGCTCCCGCCTGAGGGGTTTAAAAGAGCCCTGGCAGAGGGCTGGGGCAAAGGGAAAAGCTACTGGGCTGATTGGGGAAGTAGCCACAGCTGGGCCATGCCCCAATCAGGCCCCAGCTGGCCTGTATAAGAGGCTGGGAGCCAGGAGCTCAAGAGTCTCTCTCTGAGTGCAGAGAGAGAAGGGCCTGGCTGCAGGGAGTTAGACAGGGTACCTGAGTGGAGCAGGGCTGGGGAAAGGCTGAGGAGCTGGGGAGCTCCAGCCTGGATAGCCTAGGGTGACCAGACAGCAAGTATGAAAAATCAGGACAGAGTGTGGGGGGTAATAGGTGCCCATATAAGAAAAAGCCCCGAATATCTGGACTGTCCCTATAAAATCGGGACATCTGGTCACCCTAGGATAGCCCCAGGCTGTGGCCT
>NW_027055659.1:0-7000 GCF_011386835.1 Chrysemys picta bellii | reverse complement strand
TCCTCCAATGAGAACTCCCTCTCAAACTCCGCTGTTAGCCGCCCTGTTTGTTTGCTTCCGCTGCCCGGCTGGGCGGCCGCTTTTATGGGCCCCTTGATCAGCCAAGCCCCGCCCAATACTCAGGGCTCGGCGTCCCTCACAGCCCCTAGCCCCTGCCGGCCCCTACAAACCAACACACAAGACCAACAAGGACAGATGCAAATACAGGTACCTTCTCCTCCAATGAGAACTCCCTCTCAAACTCCCCTGTTAGCCGCCCTGTTTCTTTGCTTCCGCTGCCCGGCTGGGCGGCCGCTTTTATGGGCCCCTTGATCAGCCAAGCCCCGCCCAATACTCAGGGCTCGGCGTCCCTCACAGCCCCCAGCCCCTGCCGGCCCCTACAAACCAACACACAAGACCAACAAGGACAGATGCAAATACAGCTACCTTCTCCTCCAATGAGAACTCCCTCTCAAACTCCCCTGTTAGCCGCCCTGTTTGTTTGCTTCCGCTGCTCGCAGCTGTACCGCTGCCCGGCTGGGCGGCCGCTTTTATGGGCCCCTTGATCAGCCAAGCCCCGCCCAATACTCAGGGCTCGGCGTCCTTCCGAGCCCCTGCCGGCCCCTACAAACCAACACACGAGAACACACAAGACCAACAAGGACAGATGCAAATACAGGTACCTTCTCCTCCAATGAGAACTCCCTCTCAAACTCCCCTGTTTGCCGCCCTGTTTATTTGCTGCCGCTGCTCGCAGCTGTACCGCTGCCTGGCTGGGCGGCCGCTTTTATGGGCCCCTTGATCAGCCAAGCCCCGCCCCCTACTCAGGGCTCGGCGTCCTTCCCAGCCCCTGCCGTCCCCTACAAACCAACACACGAGAACACACAAGACCAACAAGGACAGATGCAAATACAGGTACCTTCTCCTCCAATGAGAACTCCCTCTCAAACTCCCCTGTTAGCCGCCCTGTTTGTTTGCTGCCGCTGCTCGCAGCTGTACCGCTGCCTGGCTGGGCGGCCGCTTTTATGGGCCCCTTGATCAGCCAAGCCCCTCCCCCTACTCAGGGCTCTGCGTCCTTCCCAGCCCCCAACCCCTGCCGGCCCCTACAAATCAACACACGAGAACACACAAGACCAACAAGGACAGATGCAAATACAGGTACCTTCTCCTCCAATGAGAACTCCCTCTCAAACTCCCCTGTTAGCCGCCCTGTTTGTTTGCTGCCGCTTCTCGCAGCTGTACCGCTGCCTGGCTGGGCGGCCGCTTTTATGGGCCCCTTGGTCAGCCAAGCCCCGCCCCCTACTCAGGGCTCGGCGTCCTTCCCAGCCCCTGCCGGCCCCTACAAACCAACACACGAGAACACACAAGACCAACAAGGACAGATGCAAATACAGGTACCTTCTCCTCCAATGAGAACTCCCTCTCAAACTCCCCTGTTTGCTGCCGCTGCTCCCAGCTGTACCGCTGCCTGGCTGGGCGGCCGCTTTTATGGGCCCCTTGATCAGCCAAGCCCCGCCCCCTACTCAGGGCTCGGCGTCCTTCCCAGCCCCTGCCGGCCCCTACAAACCAACACACGAGAACACACAAGACCAACAAGGACAGATGCAAATACAGGTACCTTCTCCTCCAATGAGAACTCCCTCTCAAACTCCCCTGTTTGCCGCCCTGTTTATTTGCTGCCGCTGCTCGCAGCTGTACCGCTGCCTGGCTGGGCGGCCGCTTTTATGGGCCCCTTGATCAGCCAAGCCCCGCCCCCTACTCAGGGCTCGGCGTCCTTCCCAGCCCCTGCCGGCCCCTACAAACCAACACACGAGAACACACAAGACCAACAAGGACAGATGCAAATACAGGTACCTTCTCCTCCAATGAGAACTCCCTCTCAAACTCCCCTGTTAGCCGCCCTGTTTGTTTGCTGCCGCTGCTCGCAGCTGTACCGCTGCCTGGCTGGGCGGCCTATTTTATGGGCCCCTTGATCAGCCAAGCCCCTCCCCCTACTCAGGGCTCTGCGTCCTTCCCAGCCCCCAACCCCTGCCGGCCCCTACAAACCAACACACGAGAACACACAAGGCCAACAAGGACAGATGCAAATACAGGTACCTTCTCCTCCAATGAGAACTCCCTCTCAAACTCCCCTGTTAGCCGCCTTGTTTGTTTGCTGCCGCTTCTCGCAGCTGTACCGCTGCCTGGCTGGGCGGCCGCTTTTATGGGCCCCTTGGTCAGCCAAGCCCCGCCCCCTACTCAGGGCTCGGCGTCCTTCCCAGCCCCCAGCCCCTGCCGGCCCCTACAAACCAACACACGAGAACACACAAGACCAACAAGGACAGATGCAAATACAGGTACCTTCTCCTCCAATGAGAACTCCCTCTCAAACTCCCCTGTTAGCCGCCCTGTTTGTTTGCTTCCGCTGCCTGGCTGGGCGGCCGCTTTTATGGGCCCCTTGGTCAGCCAAGCCCCGCCCAATACTCAGGTCTCGGCGTCCCTCACAGCCCCCAGCCCCTGCCGGCCCCTACAAACCAACACACAAGACCAACAAGGACAGATGCAAATACAGGTACCTTCTCCTCCAATGAGAACTCCCTCTCAAACTCCCCTGTTAGCCGCCCTGTTTGTTTGCTTCCGCTGCCTGGCTGGGCGGCCGCTTTTATGGGCCCCTTGATCAGCCAAGCCCCGCCCAATACTCAGGGCTCGGCGTCCCTCACAGCCCCCAGCCCCTGCCGGCCCCTACAAACCAACACACAAGACCAACAAGGACAGATGCAAATACAGGTACCTTTTCCTCCAATGAGAACTCCCTCTCAAACTCCGCTGTTAGCCGCCCTGTTTGTTTGCTTCCGCTGCCCGGCCGCTTTTATGGGCCCCTTGATCAGCCAAGCCCCGCCCAATACTCAGGGCTCGGCGTCCCTCACAGCCCCTAGCCCCTGCCGGCCCCTACAAACCAACACACAAGACCAACAAGGACAGATGCAAATACAGGTACCTTCTCCTCCAATGAGAACTCCCTCTCAAACTCCCCTGTTAGCCGCCCTGTTTCTTTGCTTCCGCTGCCCGGCTGGGCGGCCGCTTTTATGGGCCCCTTGATCAGCCAAGCCCCGCCCAATACTCAGGGCTCGGCGTCCCTCACAGCCCCCAGCTCCTGCCGGCCCCTACAAACCAACACACAAGACCAACAAGGACAGATGCAAATACAGCTACCTTCTCCTCCAATGAGAACTCCCTCTCAAACTCCCCTGTTAGCCGCCCTGTTTGTTTGCTTCCGCTGCTCGCAGCTGTACCGCTGCCCGGCTGGGCGGCCGCTTTTATGGGCCCCTTGATCAGCCAAGCCCCGCCCAATACTCAGGGCTTGGAGTCCCTCACAGCCCCCAGCCCCTGCCGGCCCCTACAAACCAACACACAAGACCAACAAGGACAGATGCAAATACAGGTACCTTCTCCTCCAATGAGAACTCCCTCTCAAACTCCCCTGTTAGCCGCCCTGTTTGTTTGCTTCCGCTGCTCGCAGCTGTACCGCTGCAAGGCTGGGCGGCCGCTTTTATGGGCCCCTTGATCAGCCAAGCCCCGCCCAATACTCAGGGCTCGGCGTCCTTCCGAGCCCCTGCCAGCCTCTACAAACCAACACACGAGAACACACAAGACCAACAAGGACAGATGCATATACAGGTACCTTATCCTCCAATGAGAACTCCCTCTCAAACTCCCCTGTTAGCCGCCCTGTTTGCTGCCGCTGCTCGCAGCTGTACCGCTGCCTGGCTGGGCGGCCGCTTTTATGGGCCCCTTGATCAGCCAAGCCCCGCAACCTACTCAGGGCTCGGCGTCCTTCCCAGCACCCAGCCCCTGCGGCCCCTACAAACCAAAACACGAGAACACACAAGACCAACAAGGACAGATGCAAATACAGGTACCTTCTCCTCCAATGAGAACTCCCTCTCAAACTCCCCTGTTAGCCGCCCTGTTTGCTGCCGCTGCTCGCAGCTGTACCGCTGCCTGGCTGGGCGGCTGCTTTTATGGGCCCCTTGATCAGCCAAGCTCCGCCCCCTACTCAGGGCTCGGCGTCCTTCCCAGCCCCTGCCGGCCCCTACAAACCAACACACGAGAACACACAAGACCAACAAGGACAGATGCAAATACAGATACCTTCTCCTCCAATGAGAACTCCCTCTCAAACTCCCCTGTTAGCCGCCCTGTTTGGTACCGCTGCCTGGCTGGGCGGCCGCTTTTATGGGCCCCTTGATCAGCCAAGCCCCGCCCCCTACTCAGGGCTCGGCGTCCTTCCCAGCCCCTGCCGGCCCCTACAAACCAACACACGAGAACACACAAGACCAACAAGGACAGATGCAAATACAGGTACCTTCTCCTCCAATGAGAACTCCCTCTCAAACTCCCCTGTTAGCCGCCCTGTTTGCTGCCGCTGCTCGCAGCTGTACCGCTGCCTGGCTGGGCGGCCGCTTTTATGGGCCCCTTGATCAGCCAAGCCCCGCCCCCTACTCAGGGCTCTGCGTCCTTCCCAGCCCCTGCCGGCCCCTTCAAACCAACACACGAGAACACACAAGACCAACAAGGACAGATGCATATACAGGTACCTTCTCCTCCAATGAGAACTCCCTCTCAAACTCCCCTGTTAGCCGCCCTGTTTGCTGCCGCTGCTCGCAGCTGTACCGCTGCCTGGCTGGGCGGCCGCTTTTATGGGCCCCTTGATCAGCCAAGCCCCGCCCCCTACTCAGGGCTCGGCGTCCTTCCCAGCACCCAGCCCCTGCCGGCCCCTACAAACCAACACACGAGAACACACAAGACCAACAAGGACAGATGCAAATACAGGTACCTTCTCCTCCAATGACAACTCCCTCTCAAACTCCCCTGTTAGCCGCCCTGTTTGCTGCCGCTGCTCGCAGCTGTACCGCTGCCTGGCTGGGCGGCCGCTTTTATGGGCCCCTTGATCAGCCAAGCCCCGCCCCCTACTCAGGGCTCGGCGTCCTTCCCAGCACCCAGCCCCTGCTGGCCCCTACAAACCAACACACGAGAACACACAAGACCAACAAGGACAGATGCAAATACAGGTACCTTCTCCTCCAATGACAATTCCCTCTCAAACTCCCCTGTTAGCCGCCCTGTTTGCTGCCGCTGCTCGCAGCTGTACCGCTGCCTGGCTGGGCAGCCGCTTTTATGGGCCCCTTGATCAGCCAAGCCCCGCCCCCTACTCAGGGCTCGGCGTCCTTCCCAGCACCCAGCCCCTGCCGGCCCCTACAAACCAACACACGAGAACACACAAGACCAACAAGGACAGATGCAAATACAGGTACCTTCTCCTCCAATGACAACTCCCTCTCAAACTCCCCTGTTAGCCGCCCTGTTTGCTGCCGCTGCTCGCAGCTGTACCGCTGCCTGGCTGGGCGGCTGCTTTTATGGGCCCCTTTATCAGCCAAGCCCCGCCCCCTACTCAGGGCTCGGCGTCCTTCCCAGCCCCTGCCGGCCCCTACAAACCAACACACGAGAACACACAGGACCAACAAGGACAGATGCAAATACAGGTACCTTCTCCTCCAATGAGAACTCCCTCTCAAACTCCCCTGTTAGCCGCCCTGTTTGCTGCCGCTGCTCGCAGCTGTACCGCTGCCTGGCTGGGCGGCCACTTTTATGGGCCCCTTGATCAGCCAAGCCCCGCCCCCTACTCAGGGCTCGGCGTCCTTCCCAGCCCCTGCCGGCCCCTACAAACCAACACACGAGAACACACAAGACCAACAAGGACAGATGCAAATACAGGTACCTTCTCCTGCAATGAGAACTCCCTCTCAAACTCCCATGTTAGCCGCCCTGTTTGCTGCCGCTGCTCGCAGCTGTACCGCTGCCTGGCTGGGCGGCCGCTTTTATGGGCCCCTTGATCAGCCAAGCCCCGCCCCCTACTCAGGGCTCGGCGTCCTTCCCAGCCCTTGCCGGCCCCTACAAACCAACACACGAGAACACACAAGACCAACAAGGACAGATGCAAATACAGGTACCTTCTCCTCCAATGAGAACTCCCTCTCAAACTCCCCTGTTAGCCGCCCTGTTTGGTACCGCTGCCTGGCTGGGCGGCCGCTTTTATGGGCCCCTTGATCAGCCAAGCCCCGCCCCCTACTCAGGGCTCGGCGTCCTTCCCAGCCCCTGCCGGCCCCTACAAACCAACACACGAGAACACACAAGACCAACAAGGACAGATGCAAATACAGGTACCTTCTCCTCCAATGAGAACTCCCTCTCAAACTCCCCTGTTAGCCGCCCTGTTTGCTGCCGCTGCTCGCAGCTGTACCGCTGCGTGGCTGGGCGGCCGCTTTTATGGGCCCCTTGATCAGCCAAGCCCCGCCCCCTACTCAGGGCTCGGCGTCCTTCCCAGCCCCTGCCGGCCCCTACAAACCAACACACAAGACCAACAAGGACAGATGCAAATACAGGTACCTTCTCCTCCAATGAGAACTCCCTCTCAAACTCCCCTGTTAGCCGCCCTGTTTGCTGCCGCTGCTCGCAGCTGTACCGCTGCCTGGCTGGGCGGCCGCTTTTATGGGCCCCTTGATCAGCCAAGCCCCGCCCCCTACTCAGGGCTCGGCGTCCTTCCCAGCACCCAGCCCCTGCTGGTCCCTACAAACCAACACACGAGAACACACAAGACCAACAAGGACAGATGCAAATACAGGTACCTTCTCCTCCAATGACAATTCCCTCTCAAACTCCCCTGTTAGCCGCCCTGTTTGCTGCCGCTGATCGCAGCTGTACCGCTGCCTGGCTGGGCGGCCGCTTTTATGGGCCCCTTGATCAGCCAAGCCCCGCCCCCTACTCAGGGCTCGGCGTCCTTCCCAGCACCCAGCCCCTGACGGCCCCTACAAACCAACACACGAGAACACACAAGACCAACAAGGACAGATGCAAATACAGGTACCTTCTCCTCCAATGACAACTCCCTCTCAAACTCCCCTGTTAGCCGCCCTGTTTGCTGCCGCTGCTCGCAGCTGTACCGCTGCCTGGCTGGGCGGCTGCTTTTATGGGCCCCTTTATC
>NW_027055658.1:0-7000 GCF_011386835.1 Chrysemys picta bellii | reverse complement strand
CCCTATCCTCTGCTGAACAGGCAGACCTGTTGCTACAACGGGTGCTTACTCAATTCCCATGGAGATGAGGGAGACAGCAACCACCAGCAGTTCCAGGATGTTGAAGTAGTTCCGGCAGAAGGACCCCTTGTGAAGGAATGCACCGTATGCGGTCATCTGAAGGGAAGAAGAGGGGAGTTAATGGGAACGGGGCAGATCACCTCTGATCCTCTCTCTTTTTAGTGACTGCTGCTCATGAAAGAAGCCAGATTGGAGCCCTGGACACTTAAGTCCTCTCTAGATCCACAGAATAGGCACAGTAAAGGAAGCTTATCATGTACCACTGAGCCAGCGAGCCTCAGCCCCACCCCACAGGAGTCTCTCCAGGGAGTTCATTCTCCACAGCCCATTCTTGGCCCAGCTGCCAATTGTGATGGTGCTTTTCTCACGCAGACACCTGTGGCCTAAGAACTGGGCTGACAGCCACTAAACAAATGCTTCCCTGGGCGCCCAACCGGCCACAGTAGAGCACGGCCCGCAGGGCCTTCTCTGACTGGTCCGTCTAGGGTGGGACTCAGGAGCAGAGCTGGTCAAAACTCGGCATTTCTGTTTCGGGGGAAATTTCGACACATCATCATTTGGTTTTGGTCCCGATTGGAACAAAAAAAATATTTTCAAAATATCCCATGAAATGGAAGTTTTGAAAAATGTTGGTTCTGGAACACTTTGAAATTTTGTTTTATTTTATTTTATTTCTTTTTTTGTTTGTTTGTTTAATATTTTTATTTTTCTATTATTTAATGACGTCTGTGGCATACACTACTACTGGTGTCGTAAAATGACATAATCATTTAATTATTCTATTGATTTTATTTTAAATATTTAATAACGGGTGCTTCAGTCTAGCAGAGAAAGGCATAATATAGTCCCATGGCTGGAAGTTGAAACTAGACAAATTCAGGCTGGAAAGAAGGTGTAAATTGTTTACAGTGAAGGTAATTAATCATAGGAGCAATTTACCCAGGGACGTGGTGGAGACTCCAGCACTGACAATTTTTAAATCAAGAGGGGATGTTTTTCTAAAGGCATTCTCTACGTTCTATGGTCTGTGTCACATAGTAGGTCAAACCAGGTGATCGTAATGGTGACTTCTAGCCTTGGAATGGATTAATCTGTGCATTTTTAAAACAGTTAAGGGCAGCTGCTACTTAGCACTGATTGAAACATCTTCTCTTCTAGGTCAAAATGTCTGCGGTTTGCGTTGTAACTCCAGTGTCAAACTATTTCATTACAACACAAACAGGAGACATTTTGATCTAAAAGAAAAGCGAAGCTGTTTCAATCCATGCTAAGTGGCAGCTGCCCTTAAAGAGTTTTAAAATAAACTATATTAAAATAATATTTCTGCTAGGGCTGTCAAGCGATTAAAAAAATTAATCGTGATTAAAAAAATTAATATTGATTAATCTTGCTGTTAAACAATAATAGAATACCATTTCTTTAAATATTTTTGGATGTTTTCTACATTTTCAAATATATTGATTTCAATTACAACACAGAATACAAAGTGCACACTGCTCACTTTATATTTATTTTTGATTACAAATACTTGCACTGTAAAAAACAAATGAAATAGTATTTTTCAATTCACCCAAGTACTGTAGTGCAATCTCTTTATCATGAAAGTTGAACTTAAAAATGTAGAATTATGTACAAAAAATAACTGCATTCAAAAATAAAACAATGTAAAACTTTAGAGCCTACAAGTCCACTCAGTCCTATTTCTTGTTCAGCCAATCACTCAGACAAACAAGTTTGTTTACATTTGCAGGAGCTAATGCTGCCCGCTTCTTATTTACAATCTCACCTGAAAGTGAGAACAGGTGTTCTCATGGCACTGTTGTAGCCGGCATCACTAGTTATTTACATGCCAGATGCGCTAAAGATTCATATGTCCCTTCATGCTTCATCCACCATTCCAGAGGACATGCGTCCATGCTGATGATGGGTTCTGACTGATAACAATCCAAAGCAGAGCGGACCGACGCATGTTCATTTTCATAATCTGAGTCAGATGCCACTAGCAGAAGGTTGATTTTCTTTTTTGGTGGTTCGGGTTCTGTAGTTTTTGCATCAGAACACTGCACTTTTAAGACTTCTGAAAGCATGTTCCACACCTTGTCCCTCTCAGATTTTGGAAGGCACTTCAGATTCTTAAACCTTGGGTTCAGTGCTGTAGTTATCTTTAGAAATCTCACATGGTACCTTCTTTGCATTTTGTCAAATCTGCAGCAAAAGTGTTCTTAAAATGAACAACATGTGCTGGGTCATCATCTGAGACTGCTATAACATGATATATGGCAGAATGTGGGTAAAACAGAGCCAGAGACATACAGTTCTCCCCCAAGGAGTTCAGTCACAAATTTTATTAATGCATTATTTTTTTAACAAGCGTCATCAGCATGGAAGCCTGTCCTCTGGAATGGTGGCCGAAGCTTGAAGGGGCATACGAATATTTAGCATAGCTGGCATGTAAATACTTTGTAATGCCAGCTACAAAAGTGCCATGTGAACGCCGGTTCTCACTATCTGGTGACATTGTAAATAAGAAGCAGGCAGCAGTATCTCCCGTCAATGTAAACAAACTTTAGAGACTGGGAATGGTTGGGTCATTACACTAATTGAATTTTTTTTCCCCCATGTTAAGTTCTCCTCACACCTTCTATGGGTCATCTCGATTATCACTTCAAAGGGTTTTTTTCTTCTGCTGCTGATAGCTCATCTCAATCGATTGGCCTCTTATAGTTGGTATGCGTTCTTCCACCTTTTCACGTTCTCTGTATCTATAAATATCTTCTGTCTGTGTGTTCCATTCTATGCATCCGAAGAAGCTTATGCTGAAATAAATTTGTTAGTCTCTAAGGTGCCACAAGTACTCCTGTTCTTTTTGCAGATACAGACTAACACGGCTGCTACTTTGAAACCTTTTTTGTCTGAGTGATTGGCTGAACAAGAAGTAGGATTGAGTGGACTTGTAGGCTCTAAAGCAGGGGTTCTCAAACTGGGGTTTGGGACCGCTCAGGGGGTCACAAGGTTATTACATGGGGGGTTGAGAGCGGTCAACCTCTCCCAAACCCCGCTTTGCCTCCAGCATTTAGAATGGTGTTAAATATATAAAAAAGTGTTCTTAATTTATAATGGGGGTCGCACTCAGAAGCTTCCTACGTGAAAGGGGTCACCAGTAAAAAAGGTTTGAGAGCCACTGCTCTAAAGCAAGAGTGGCCAACCTGAGCCTGAGAAGGAGCCAGAATTTACCAATGTACATTGCGAAAGAGCCACAGTAATATGTCAGCAGCCCCCCATCAGCTCCCCGCCATCCCCTGCCCACCAGCAGCCCCGCCGATCAGCACCTCCCCCTCCCTCCCCGCACCTCCCAATCAGCTGTTTTGTGGTGTGCAGGAGGCTCGGGGGGGGGGGGGGAGGAACGAGGACACGGAAGGCTCAGGGGAGGGCGCGGGAAGGAGTGGAGTGGGGGCAGGGCCTGTGGCAGAGCCAGGGGTTGAGCAGTGAGCACCCCCCGGCACATTGGAAAGTTGGCACCTGTAGCTCCAGCCCCGGAGTCGGTGCCTATACAAGGAGCCGCATGTTAACTTCTGAAAAGCTGCATGTGGCTCCCGAGGCACAGGCTGGCCACCCCTGATCTAAAGTTTTGCATTGTTTTGTTTTTGAATGCAATTATGGAACCAAAAAAATCTACATTTGTAAGTCGCATTTTCACAATAAAGAGATTGCACTCCAGTACTTGTATGAGGTGAACTGAAAAATACTATTTCTTTTATTTATCATTTTTACAGTGCAAATATCTGTAATCAAAAATAATATAAAGTGAGCACTGTACACTTTGTATTCTGTGTTGTCATTGAAATCAATATATTTGAAAATGTAGAAAAACATCCACAAATATTTAACAAATTTCAAGTGGCATTCTATCGATTAACAGTGCGATTAAAACTGCGACTAATCGTGATTTTTTATTTAATCGCATGAGTTAACTGCGATTAATTGACAGCCCTAATTTCTATTATATTATGACATGTCACAGTAATAGGGCATATTATGGGTGTACATTAATGGCAGTTGCTAGTTCGTATTGATGGAAACCTATTGCACTGTTACTCCTGCCATGGTATGAAATAATGTAAACAAGAAAAAAGAAAGGACATCAAATTCTAAACAACATTTTGAACATTTCCAAAGCTCTTTTTTTTTGGCAGGAATTTTTGTCAGAATCAACACAATTTCATGACAAATTTCAGTTTTGGAGAAACTAACGAAAAACGTTTGAGGCAAATGTTCTGACTAGCTGTACGGAGGAGGCCGCCCTAGTGGTGACAGTAAGTGGCACAGGCTGGCCAGCGAACCCCCAGTGTCTGTCTGTGTGCAGCAGCAGCCTCAATCAAAGATTCCCCATCCACTGCTGACGCCTGCCTCTGCTCTGCCCCGATCAGCGGCTCCCCTCACCGTTGGCATCACCCCATTATGCACTGTCTCCAGAAAGATGGGGTGTGACTCACCTTCAGGACTATTTCAACTGTGAACACGGAGGTGAAGCCGATGTCAAAATATCCCAGAACCTGAAGATAAAAATAAGGGAGAGGTTTTGGTAACTCGGGAGACCAGATGTTATTTGCAAAAAGAAGAACAGGAGTACTTGTGGCACCTTAGAGACTAACAAATTTATTAGAGCATAAGCTTTCATGGACTACAGCCCACTTCTTCGGATGCATATAGCTATAAGTACTCCTGTTCTTCTTTTTGCGGATACAGACTAACACGGCTGCTACTCTGAAACCAGATGTTATTTGAACGTCCTACAACCAGGAGCTTTGGCAGACAGACGGCACACTGCCCCGCTGAATGGAAACTGCACACCTGGTGCTAATAATAAATACAACAATAATAATACATGCTTTGCACTGTGACTGCTTCTTTCGCGCCAGCATCTTTACGACACTAATGAATTAAGCCTCCCAGCCCCCAAAGCAGTCAGAAAAGGATTATCCTTAGCAGAACACAGCAGTCCAAGGGTTAGAGCCCAGGAGCCAGGATTCCTAGCTACTGTTCCCATCTTTGGGAGGGGAGAGTGTTCATAGAATCATAGAAGATTAGGGTTGGAAGGGACCTCAGGAGGTCATCAAATCCAACCCCCTGCTCAGAGCAGGAACAACCCCAACTAAATCATCCCAGAGAGGGCTTTGTCAAGCCGGAACTTAAAAACCACTAAGGATGGAGATTCCACCACCTCCCTAGGTAACCCATTCCAGTGCTTCACCACCCTCCTAGTGAAATCGTTTTTCCTAATATCCAACCTAGACCTCCCTCACTGCAACTTGAGACCATTACTCCTTGTTCTGTCATCTGCCATCACTGAGAACAGCCAAGCTTCATCCTCTTTGGAACCCCTGTTTAGGTAGTTGAAGGCTGCTACCAAATCCCCTCTCACTCTTCTCTTCCTCAGCTTCTCCTAGTAAGTCATGTGCCCCAACCCCCTGATCATTTTCATTGCCCTCCGCTGGACTCCCTCCAATTTGTCCACATCCCTTTTGTAGTGGGAGGCCCAAAACTGGACACAGTACTCCAGATGTGGCCTCGCCAGTCAGTGTTCTAATGGTTAATGCTGGCGATTTAGTGTCAGGACTCCTGGGTTCAATTCCTGGTTCTGGGAAAGGACCATGGCCTAAGGTGTCAGGATCCCTGGGTTCTTTTCCCAGCTCTGTAAGCATCTAGCTGGGTGACCTTGGGCAAGTAATTTCCCCTCTCTGGGCCTCAGTTTCCCTGTGTGTAAAACGAGGTTAGTGACAGTGCTTTGGGGTCCTCAGATGAAAGGCTCTGTGCATTCACAGTATTACAATCCAAGACAATTTAAAGGTGGGGAATCTGAGGCACAGAGTGATGTTAAGTGACTTGCCAGTGATCACACAGGCAGTTAGTGGCAGTGCTAGGGGCAGAAGCCAGTGTGCCCCACGCTGCTGAGCTTTCCACGGAAACCTAAGCCAGCAGTCCAGTGATTGAGGGGCCCACGAATGGCTCAGGCCCCTGCAATGGCAGGGATTTGTTTTATTGAGACATACCCAGCGGGTCCTTGCAAGTGATCTGTGCCCCAGAGGAAGGCAAAACCAGCCAGCCCCAAGATGCCAGCCGGTGTGACCTGGGGGGAAACTCCTTCCTGACCCCAAATATGGTGATCGGTTGGACCCTGAGCACGTGAGCAAGAACCAGCCAGCCGAGCGCCTGACAGCACGAATGCTTGGTGCCACCTCTGCACCCTGCCCAATGGCCCACCTCCAGCCGTGGAGTTCTGATGAATAACTCCATCCACACTTGTGGGGTCTCCGAGTGCTTCACAGGGCAATGGACTTCTCTGTGGGTATCTCTACCGCTCCCTGCACCACAGGGGCCGAGCAGATCCCAGCAGGGAACGAATGTAACCTCACAGGGCAGCTTTATTATCCCTCTGCTACAGACTGGGATGGTGAGGCACAGAGAGGAAGTGACTTGCCCAGGGCCACAAAGTAAAGTTAGTGCCAGCCAGGAATGAGAACCCAGAATCCCCTGCTGCAGCTCTGGAACAGGTTTTCCTTCCAGAGCCAGGAAAAGAACCAAGGACTCCTGATTCCTCATCCCCTGCACTAAACTCTCCTTGCGCACAAGGCGATAGCCTGGCAAGCAGCTCCCCTGAAGCTGCACATTTCTGGTGGCTCAAACTGCTTTCCCCAACAGCCCATCCTGGGAACCTTGTTCCTGAAGGACACAGGCCGGATGGGATCCTCGGCCGCCAGGGAGACGCTGCTGAGCAGGATGAAGAGCAGGATGAAGTTGGTGAACCAGGTGGCGTTGACGATTCGGGGGAAGGGAGAGAGGGGAGGCAGGCAGTCAAAGCATTGTCAGCTCCAAGGGGCTGAGTGACAGCCCAGGTTAGAGCTTGGGGAGTGGTGCAGCTGAGGAGATCCCTGCGTGAGTC
>NW_027055657.1:0-7000 GCF_011386835.1 Chrysemys picta bellii | reverse complement strand
AGTTTTGAAAAATGTTGGTTCTGGAACACTTTGAAATTTTGTTTTATTTTATTTCTTTTTTGTTTGTTTGTTTAATATTTTTATTTTTCTATTATTTAATGACATGTCTGTGGCATACACTACTACTGGTGTCGTAAAATGACATAATCATTTAATTATTCCATTGATTTTATTTTAAATATTTAATAACGGGTGCTTCAGTCTAGCAGAGAAAGGCATAATATAGTCCCATGGCTGGAAGTTGAAACTAGACAAATTCAGACTGGAAAGAAGGTGTAAATTGTTTACAGTGAAGGTAATTAATCATAGGAGCAATTTACCCAGGGACGTGGTGGAGACTCCAGCACTGACAATTTTTAAATCAAGAGGGGATGTTTTTCTAAAGGCATTCTCTACGTTCTATGGTCTGTGTCACATAGTAGGTCAAACCAGGTGATCGTAATGGTGACTTCTAGCCTTGGAATGGATTAATCTGTGCATTTTTAAAACAGTTAAGGACAGCTGCTACTTAGCACTGATTGAAACATCTTCTCTTCTAGGTCAAAACGTCTGCTGTTTGCATTGTAACTCCAGTGTCAAACTATTTCATTACAACACAAACAGGAGACATTTTGATCTAAAAGAAAAGCGAAGCTGTTTCAATCCATGCTAAGTGGCAGCTGCCCTTAAAGAGTTTTAAAATAAACTATATTAAAATAATATTTCTGCTAGGGCTGTCAAGCGATTAAAAAAATTAATCGTGATTAAAAAAATTAATATTGATTAATCTTGCTGTTAAACAATAATAGAATACCATTTCTTTAAATATTTTTGGATGTTTTCTACATTTTCAAATATATTGATTTCAATTACAACACAGAATACAAAGTGCACACTGCTCACTTTATATTTATTTTTGATTACAAATACTTGCACTGTAAAAAACAAATGAAATAGTATTTTTCAATTCACCCAAGTACTGTAGTGCAATCTCTTTATCATGAAAGTTGAACTTAAAAATGTAGAATTATGTACAAAAAATAACTGCATTCAAAAATAAAACAATGTAAAACTTTAGAGCCTACAAGTCCACTCAGTCCTATTTCTTGTTCAGCCAATCACTCAGACAAACAAGTTTGTTTACATTTGCAGGAGCTAATGCTGCCCGCTTCTTATTTACAATCTCACCTGAAAGTGAGAACAGGTGTTCTCATGGCACTGTTGTAGCCGGCATCACTAGTTATTTACATGCCAGATGCGCTAAAGATTCATATGTCCCTTCATGCTTCATCCACCATTCCAGAGGACATGCGTCCATGCTGATGATGGGTTCTGACTGATAACAATCCAAAGCAGAGCGGACCGACGCATGTTCATTTTCATAATCTGAGTCAGATGCCACTAGCAGAAGGTTGATTTTCTTTTTTGGTGGTTCGGGTTCTGTAGTTTTTGCATCAGAACACTGCACTTTTAAGACTTCCGAAAGCATGTTCCACACCTTGTCCCTCTCAGATTTTGGAAGGCACTTCAGATTCTTAAACCTTGGGTTCAGTGCTGTAGTTATCTTTAGAAATCTCACATGGTACCTTCTTTGCATTTTGTCAAATCTGCAGCAAAAGTGTTCTTAAAATGAACAACATGTGCTGGGTCATCATCTGAGACTGCTATAACATGATATATGGCAGAATGCGGGTAAAACAGAGCCAGAGACATACAGTTCTCCCCCAAGGAGTTCAGTCACAAATTTTATTAATGCATTATTTTTTTAACAAGCGTCATCAGCATGGAAGCCTGTCCTCTGGAATGGTGGCCGAAGCTTGAAGGGGCATACGAATATTTAGCATAGCTGGCATGTAAATACTTTGTAATGCCAGCTACAAAAGTGCCATGTGAACGCCTGTTCTCACTATCTGGTGACATTGTAAATAAGAAGCAGGCAGCAGTATCTCCCGTCAATGTAAACAAACTTTAGAGACTGGGAATGGTTGGGACATTACACTAATTGAATTTTTTTCCCCATGTTAAGTTCTCCTCACACCTTCTATGGGTCATCTCGATTATCACTTCAAAGGGTTTTTTTCTTCTGCTGCTGATAGCTCATCTCAATCGATTGGCCTCTTACAGTTGGTATGCGTTCTTCCACCTTTTCACGTTCTCTGTATCTATAAATATCTTCTGTCTGTGTGTTCCATTCTATGCATCCGAAGAAGCTTATGCTGAAATAAATTTGTTAGTCTCTAAGGTGCCACAAATACTCCTATTCTTTCTGCAGATACAGACTAACACGGCTGCTACTTTGAAACCTTTTTTGTCTGAGTGATTGGCTGAACAAGAAGTAGGATCGAGTGGACTTGTAGGCTCTAAAGCAGGGGTTCTCAAACTGGGGTTTGGGACCTTGTGACGGGTTGGATCACAGAAACCCCCTTGGGAGCTGCCACCCGGTGTGCAAAGACTACCCCTGCTTCTGTTTTCCCTGCCAGCTCAGGACTCCAGCACCCTGTCTTGCTGAGCCAGACCCCAGGGTCTGAATCACTTGTCCCAAAGCTGCAAGTTTACCTGAAAACAGCTCACAGTAGTGTGCTTGTCTTTAGCACTCAGATGCCCAACTCCCAATGGGGTCTAAACCCAGATAAATCCGTTTTACCCTGCATAAAGCTTATGCAGGGCAAACTCATAAATTGTTCGCCCTCTATAACACTGATAGAGAGATATGCACAGCTGTTTGCTCCCCCAGGTATTAATACATACTCTGAGTAAATTACTAAATAAGAAGTGATTTTATTAAATACAGACAGTAGGATTTAAGTGGTTCAAAGTAGTAACAGACAGAACAAAGTAAGTCACCAAGCAAAATAAAATCAAATGCGCAAATCTATGCCTAATCAAACTGAATACAGATAATTTCCTCACCAGTTCCAGAGTGCTCCCTTTTACAGGCTAATCTTCTTTTAGCCTGGGTCCAGCAATCACTCACACCCCCTATAGTTACTGTCCTTTGTTTCAGTCTCCTTCAAGTATCCTGGGGGGTGGAGGGGGTGGAGAGGCTCCTTCTTTAGCCAGCTGAAGACAAAATGGAGGGGTCTCCCACGGATTTAAATAAACTCTCTCTTGTGGGTGGAGACCCCCCCTCCTCCCTCCTATGCAAAGTTCAGCTCCAAGATGGAGTTCTGGGGTCACCTGGGCAAGTCACATGTCCCTGCATGACTCAGTCTTTACAGGCTGAAGCCATTGTCCACATGGTATCTTGCATGTTTTCAGAAAAACTTCTTATGTGGATTGGAACATTCCAAGATGCATTGTTCCCCAAGTGTTTCCTGATCAGGTATTTAACCTGGCGAATTCCTTCCTAAAGAAGCTGACCAAATGCCTCACAGAGCTTACTTAGAAATCAAGCAAGCATACAGCCCAAATTCTTAACCTCAAGTGGAAAATGATATATATGTACAAATAGGATAAATTATTAGTAGACCATAACCTTTACGGAGATATGTTACGTGGCACAGGCGGCACAAAACATATTTCAGTTATATCATACATACATTTATAAACACTCCCCCCATAAAGCCTTATGGGGTACGCTGTCACAGACCTCTCAGGGGGTCACAAGGTTATTACATGGGGGGTTGAGAGCTGTCAACCTCTCCCAAACCCCGCTTTGCCTCCAGCATTTAGAATGGTGTTAAATATATAAAAAAGTGTTCTTAATTTATAATGGGGGTCGCACTCAGAAGCTTCCTATGTGAAAGGGGTCACCAGTAAAAAAGGTTTGAGAGCCACTGCTCTAAAGCAAGGGTGGCCAACCTGAGCCTGAGAAGGAGCCAGAATTTACCAATGTACATTGCCAAAGAGCCACAGTAATATGTCAGCAGACCCCCATCAGCTCCCCGCCATCCCCTGCCCACCAGCAGCCCTGCCGATCAGCACCTCCCCCTCCCTCCCCGCACCTCCCAATCAGCTGTTTTGTGGTGTGCAGGAGGCTCTGGGGGGTGGAGGAACGAGGACACGGAAGGCTCAGGGGAGGGCGCGGGAAGGAGTGGAGTAGGGGCAGGGCCTGTGGCAGAGCCAGGGGTTGAGCAGTGAGCACCCCCCCGGCACATTGGAAAGTTGGCGCCTGTAGCTCCAGCCCCGGAGTCGGTGCCTATACAAGGAGCCGCATGTTAACTTCTGAAGAGCTGCATGTGGCTCCGGAGGCACAGGCTGGCCACCCCTGATCTAAAGTTTTGCATTGTTTTGTTTTTGAATGCAATTATGGAACCAAAAAAATCTACATTTGTAAGTCGCATTTTCACAATAAAGAGATTGCACTCCAGTACTTGTATGAGGTGAACTGAAAAATACTATTTCTTTTATTTATCATTTTTACAGTGCAAATATCTGTAATCAAAAATAATATAAAGTGAGCACTGTACACTTTGTATTCTGTGTTGTCATTGAAATCAATATATTTGAAAATGTAGAAAAACATCCACAAATATTTAACAAATTTCAAGTGGCATTCTATCGATTAACAGTGCGATTAAAACTGCGACTAATCGTGATTTTTTATTTAATCGCATGAGTTAACTGCGATTAATTGACAGCCCTAATTTCTATTATATTATGACATGTCACAGTAATAGGGCATATTATGGGTGTACATTAATGGCAGTTGCTAGTTCGTATTGATGGAAACCTATTGCACTGTTACTCCTGCCATGGTATGAAATAATGTAAACATGAAAAAAGAAAGGACATCAAATTCTAAACAACATTTTGAACATTTCCAAAGCTCTTTTTTTTTGGGCAGGAATTTTTGTCAGAATCAACACAATTTCATGACAAATTTCAGTTTTGGAGAAACTAACGAAAAACGTTTGAGGCAAATGTTCTGACTAGCTGTATGGAGGCGGCCGCCCTAGTGGTGACAGTAAATGGCACAGGCTGGCCAGCGAACCCCCAGTGTCTGTCTGTGTGCAGCACCAGCCTCAATCAAAGATTCCCCATCCACTGGTGACGCCTGCCTCTGCTCTGCCCCGATCAGCGGCTCCCCTCACCGCTGGCATCACCCCATTATGCACTGGCTCCAGAAAGATGGGGTGTGACTCACCTTCAGGACTATTTCAACTGTGAACACGGAGGTGAAGCCGATATCCCAGAACCTGAAGATAAAAATAAGGGAGAGGTTTTGGTAACTCAGGAGACCAGATGTTATTTGAACGTCCTACAACCAGGAGCTTTGGCAGACAGACGGCACACTGCCCCGCTGAATGGAAACTGCACACCTGGTGCTAATAATAAATACAACAATAATACATACATGGTTTGCACTGTGACTGCTTCTTTCGCGCCAGCATCTTTACGATACTAATGAATTAAGCCTCCCAGCCTCCACAGCAGTCAGAAAAGGATTATCCTTAGCAGAGCACAGCAGTCCAAGGGTTAGAGCCCAGGAGCCAGGATTCCTAGCTACTGTTCCCATCTTTGGGAGGGGAGAGTGTTCATAGAATCATAGAAGATTAGGGTTGGAAGGGACCTCAGGAGGTCATCAAATCCAACCCCCTGCTCAGAGCAGGAACAACCCCAACTAAATCATCCCAGACAGGGCTTTGTCAAGCCGGAACTTAAAAACCACTAAGGATGGAGATTCCACCACCTCCCTAGGTAACCCATTCCAGTGCTTCACCACCCTCCTAGTGAAATCGTTTTTCCTAATATCCAACCTAGACCTCCCTCACTGCAACTTGAGACCATTACTCCTTGTTCTGTCATCTGCCATCACTGAGAACAGCCGAGCTTCATCCTCTTTGGAACCCGTTTAGGTAGTTGAAGGCTGCTACCAAATCCCCTCTCACTCTTCTCTTCTGCAGACTAAATAATCCCAGTTCCCTCAGCCTCTCCTAGTAAGTCATGTGCCCCAACCCCCTGATCATTTTCATTGCCCTCCGCTGGACTCTCTCCAATTTGTCCACATCCCTTTTGTAGTGGGAGGCCCAAAACTGGACACAGTACTCCAGATGTGGCCTCGCCAGTCAGTGTTCTAATGGTTAATGCTGGCGATTTAGTGTCAGGACTCCTGGGTTCAATTCCTGGTTCTGGGAAAGGACCATGGCCTAAGGTGTCAGGATCCCTGGGTTCTTTTCCCAGCTCTGTAAGCATCTAGCTGGGTGACCTTGGGCAAGTAATTTCCCCTCTCTGGGCCTCAGTTTCCCTGTGTGTAAAACGAGGTTAGTGACAGTGCTTTGGGGTCCTCAGATGAAAGGCTCTGTACATTCACAGTATTACAATCCAAGACAATTTAAAGGTGGGGAATCTGAGGCACAGAGTGATGTTAAGTGACTTGCCAGTGATCACACAGGCAGTTAGTGGCAGTGCTAGGGGCAGAAGCCAGTGTGCCCCACGCTGCTGAGCTTTCCACGGAAACCTAAGCCAGCAGTCCAGTGATTGAGGGGCCCACGAATGGCTCAGGCCCCTGCAATGGCAGGGATTTGTTTTATTGAGACATACCCAGCGGGTCCTTGCA
The DNA here is from genome assembly GCF_011386835.1 of Chrysemys picta bellii. Lineage (NCBI taxonomy): Eukaryota > Metazoa > Chordata > Testudines > Emydidae > Chrysemys > Chrysemys picta. Next base: position 522 of record NW_027055657.1, on the reverse strand, counting down.
AGTGATCTGTGCCCCAGAGGAAGGCAAAACCAGCCAGCCCCAAGATGCCAGCCGGTGTGACCTGGGGGGAAACTCCTTCCTGACCCCAAATATGGTGATCGGTTGGACCCTGAGCACGTGAGCAAGAACCAGTCAGCCGAGCGCCTGACAGCACGAATGCTTGGTGCCACCTCTGCACCCTGCCCAATGGCCCACCTCCAGCCGTGGAGTTCTGATGAATAACTCCATCCACACTTGTGGGGTCTCCGAGTGCTTCACAGGGCAATGGACTTCTCTGTGGGTATCTCTACCGCTCCCTGCACCACAGGGGCCGAGCAGATCCCAGCGGGGAACGAATGTAACCTCACAGGGCAGCTTTATTATCCCTCTGCTACAGACTGGGATGGTGAGGCACAGAGAGGAAGTGACTTGCCCAGGGCCACAAAGTAAAGTTAGTGCCAGCCAGGAATGAGAACCCAGAATCCCCTGCTGCAGCTCTGGAACAGGTTTTCCTTCCAGAGCCAGGAAAAGAACCAAGGACTC
>NW_027055656.1:0-7000 GCF_011386835.1 Chrysemys picta bellii | reverse complement strand
AGCCCAGGCATGTTCCCGCCCAGGGCCGGCGCTTCCATTTAGGCGACCGCACCAGGATTTGGGGGGGGGGGGGGGGAGGGGCGGCAATTCGGCAGCGGGGGGTCCTTCCGCGCTCCGGGTGTTCGGCGGCAATTCTGCAGTGGGTCCTTCACTTGCTCCAGGACCCGCCGCCGAAGTGACCCGAAGACCGGGAGCGTGGAAGGACCCCCCCACCGCTGAATTGCCGACGACGACCGGGAGCACAGAAGGACCCCCCCACCGCTGAATTGACGACGACGACCGGGAGCACAGAAGGACCCCCCCCACCGCTGAATTGCCGACGACGACCGGGAGCACGGAAGGACCCCCCCACCGCTGAATTGCCGCCGACGACCGGGAGCACAGAAGGACCCCCCCCACCGCTGAATTGCCGCCGACGACCGGAAGCACAGAAGGACCCCCCCCACCGCTGAATTGCCGCCGACGACCGGAAGCACAGAAGGACCCCCCCCACCGCTGAATTGCCGCCGACGACCGGGAGCACGGAAGGACCCCCCCCACCGCTGAATTGCCGACGACGACCGGGAGCACAGAAGGACCCCCCCACCGCTGAATTGCCGACGACGACCGGGAGCACAGAAGGACCCCCCCACCGCTGAATTGCCGACGACGACCGGGAGCACGGAAGGACTCCCGTCTAGGGCGCCCAAAACCCTGGCGCTGCTCCTGTTCCCGCCAGTCAGATTGGGGAAGCCTAAAAGAGAAGTCTCAGTCTGTGGCTGGGCACCAGAGAGAGGGGCTGTTTCCCTGGGGTCTGGAAACGGCCCTGGCAGCTGCAGATGGGTCATTACCCGTCCCTGATCAAAGCAACTGTAGGGTGCACGGTGCCCCCCGAAACAGACGAGAGGAGCAACTTCCCTGAGAGCAGAGCACCAAGCCACGGAACCTCCACGAGCCAGGCCAGGCTAGAACGACCAGCATTGCAGCATTCCTAGACTCAGCCCTGCAGACCAGCCCGGCCACTTGGCCTTTGCAATGCTGCCCTGAGTGCAGAACGCTGGCAGGGCAGTGCGTCGAGCTTGGCCAGGCCCACAGGGCAGCCTCGGTGCATCAGGTACTTACGTGAGGGTGCGGATGCACTTGGCCGAATCCCGGATATCCCACACCTTGATGTAGGAGGTGGAGACAGTGAAGACCAACCCTGAGTGGCTGCGGTACTTGATGGACACCACATTATTGGGGTGGCCCTTTAGCGAGGCGATATCCTGGCCCGTCACCAGGTTCCACATTTTGCAGCTCCGGTCTGCGGGAGGAGGCAGGAGCACATGACACTGCGGGACCCTTCCTGTCCTCAGCAAAGGATCCCCATGGCTCCCTCCCCCCCGCCTCCCCCTGCTCCCACGAGTGCCCCAGGGGAGCTCAGTCCCTGTGGCCCATCCAGCCTCTGGTACCTCTGCCAGACCTGCCAACGGGGGGAGCGTCTATTAGTGCCAGGTGCGAGGTGAACATCCAGCCACTAGGAACCGGGCAGAGACCCCAACAACTCGCTTCAGGGATGTCACCACACAGCTGTTCAGCCTAATGACTCGTGCAGCATTGCTGCCCTCTGCTGGGGGGACCCAGAACTGCACCGGCCCGTTGTGGCTTTCAGGCAGGCCGGTGCCGTCTGAGCAAGAGGCTCCTGTCCTGCCCCCGCAGTTTGAGGTGGCTCAGCCCCTCCCCTGGGTAACAGGCTCACTCCCCAATGATCACACCCAGAGCTCAGCAGCCGGCCCACCCCTGAGGCGCGCACCTTTGGATCCGGAGAAGAGCAGCTCGTTGGTGGCGTCCACGCAGAGAACGGGCTTGGAGTGTCCTTCCGCCACGGAGATGCACTGCAGCGGGGCTGTCCGGGCGCTCCTGGCACCGCCCACGGGGTTAATGAGGCCCTTTCCGTGGGAGAGAGAGAGCAAGGGCGTCAGCAGGAGGGCGCTGGCTGGGTGACCCAGGACGAAGCCAGATCCCGCCCCACCAGGCTGCCAGGGCCTGCTAGTGGGGCTCCGGAGCAAAGCAAAGCACAGACAGAAGCTGCTGGGCAGCCTGCTCCCCAGACAGGCCCCCCGGGGCAGGTCACACCCCGTTGGTGCTAAGGGCTCAGGGACTCATGCAGACCCTGCCTTGGCTTGGGGCAGGGGCTTGGAAAGGGAACGGGCTTCACCCCCTGGCCATCTCGCTGCTGGCACAGATGAGCGACCCCCCCACCCCCCTGTGAGAGCTGTGGGTGGCCCCTGTGCCCCATCCAGGCAAGATCCCAAAGCCAACAGAGTCCAGGCTGCTGCATGGCACACGCTGCCCCATCCCCTGTGGAGTCAGAAACTAGCAAGGACAGGCTGGCTCCGGACCCAACCCCCAGAACCTCCAGGCTTGAACAAACTGGGGCCCTGCTCCAGCTGTGCTGTGTGGGGCATAAGGGCACCACCCTGTGGCCAGCGGGGGGGAAGCGCCCTCTCTCCATCTGACCCACTCCGGTTTTGCAATGAGCTTCACCCTGCTTTGGCAGATGGGGAAGGGATTTTTAACAGGTCACAATCGAATCAATGGCAGAGCTGGGAACGGATTTGTTCCTGTGCTTTGTCAGGGAGTTTTTTAGCAGATGGTGTAGTTTCTTTAGGTAATCCTCAGTGGGATCAGAGGATAATGGCCTGTAGAATGTGGTGTTAGAGAGCTGTCTAGCAGCCTCCTGGTCATATTCCAATTTATTCATGATGACGACAGCACCTCCTTTGTCAGCCTTTTTGATTATGATGTCAGGGTTGTTTCTGAGGCTGTAGATGGCGTTGTGTTCAGCATGGCTGAGGTTATGTGGCAAGTGATGTTGCTTTTCCACAATTTCAGCCTTTGCACGTCGACGGAAGCAATCTATGTAGAAATCCAGTCTGTTGTTTCGACCGTCCGGAGGAGTCCATGCAGAATCCTTTTTTTTTGTAGTGCTGGTAGGGAGGATTCTGTGGGTTAGTATGCTGTTCAGAGGTATGTTGGAAATATTCTTTGAGTCGGAGACGTCGAAAGTAGGATTCTAGGTCACCGCAGAACTGTATCATATTCATGGGTCTGGAGGGACAAAAGGAGAGGCCCCGAGATAGGACAGACTCTTCTGCTGGGCTAAGAGTATAGCTGGAAAGATTAACAATATTGCTGGGTGGGTTAAGGGAACTACTGTTGTGGCTGCTTGTGGCGTGTAGCAGTTTAGATAGTTTAGTGTCCTTTTTCCTTTGTAGAGAGGCAAAGTTTGTCTTGTAAATGGCGTGTCTAGTTTTTGTAAAGTCTATCCATGAGGAAGTTTGTGTGGAAGGTTGGTTTCTTATGAGAGTATCCAGTTCTGAGAGCTCATTCTTAATCTTTCCCTGTTTGCTGTATAGGATGCTGATCAGGTGGTTTCGCAGTTTCTTTGAGAGTGTGTGACACAGTCTCTCAGCATAGTCTGTGTGATATGTAGATTGTAATGGATTTTTTACCTTTAGTCCTTTTGGTATGATGTCCATCTGCTTGCATTTGGAAAGGAAGATGATGTTTGTCTGTATCTGTACGAGTTTTTTCATGAGGTTGATGGATTTCCATTCCATACGGCTAAATGCAGTGCCTTGCATAATGACAGGTTTCAGAGTAACAGCCGTGTTAGTCTGTATCCGCAAAAAGAAGAACAGGAGTACTTGTGGCACCTTAGAGACTAACAAATTACTAATCTAATAGTCTAATAATCTAATAAACTAAAAAAACTAATCAATACCACCCTATACCGGAAACCTACTGACCGCTACACTTACCTACATGCCTCCAGCTTCCATCCAGGACACACCACACGATCCATTGTCTACAGCCAAGCTCTAAGATATAACCGCATTTGCTCCAATCCCTCGGATAGAGACAAGCACCTACAAGATCTCTATCAAGCATTCTTAAAACTACAATACCCACCTGCTGAAGTGAAAAAACAGATTGACAGAGCCAGATGAGTACCCAGAAGTTACCTCCTACAAGACAGGCCCAACAAAGAAAATAACAGAACACCACTAGCTGTCACCTTCAGCCCCCAACTAAAACCTCTCCAGCGCATCATCAGAGATCTACAACCTATCCTGAAAGATGATCCTTTACTCTCACAGATCTTGGGAGACAGACCTGTCCTCGCTTACAGACAACCCCCCAACCTAAAGCAAATACTCACCAGCAACCACACATCACTGAACAAAACCACTAACCCAGGAACCTATCCTTGTAACAAACCCCGATGCCAACTCTGTCCACATATCTATTCAAGTGACATCATCATAGGACCTAATCACATCAGCCATACTATCAGGGGCTCGTTCACCTGCACATCTACCAATGTGATATATGCCATCATGTGCCAGCAATGCCCCTCTGCCATGTACATTGGCCAAACCGGACAGTCTTTACGCAAAAGAATTAATGGACACAAATCTGACATCAGGAATCGAAATACTCAAAAACCAGTGGGAGAACACTTTAACCTGTCTGGTCATTCAGTGACAGACCTGCGGGTGGCTATATTACAACAGAAAAACTTCAAAAACAGACTCCAAAGAGAGACTGCTGAGCTAGAATTGATATGCAAACTAGACACAATCAACTCCGGTTTGAATAAGGACTGGGAATGGCTGAGCCATTACAAACATTGACTCTATCTCCCCTTGTAAGTACTCTCACACTTATTATCAAACTGTCTGTACTGGGCTAGCTTGATTATCACTTCAAAAGTTTTTTTTCTCTTAATTAATTGGCCTCTCAGAGTTGGTAAGACAACTCCCACCTGTTTATGCTCTCTGTATGTGTGTATATATATCTCCTCAATATATGTTCCATTCTATATGCATCCGAAGAAGTGGGCTGTAGTCCACGAAAGCTTATGCTCTAATAAATTTGTTAGTCTCTAAGGTGCCACAAGTACTCCTGTTCTTCTATTTTTAACAGTTGTTCTCAGAGGTTTCTGGGGACCTGAAAGATGGGGCCATACAATTATGGGCCAAGGTCTTACAGGTTATGGGGGCCCAAGAACTACCCTTCAGAGCTTGGGGAAATAGAACCAGAGTGCATAGAGGAAAGTGTGGAATTAACAATACAAGCAAATGTAACTAACAATACAAATGTATTAAGAACAAAAATTAACAACAAAATGACTATTAGAGAACCTAACAAAAAATAAACCTGATGCATTGGGGACCAAAGTTTTTTGGACACAAGTGGTGATTGATAAATTGGATGGACATGAGGGAAGTAGAGAGAGGAAAAGACATTTGCCCTGTCTAGTGTAGTATTTCCTCTTTTTCTGGACCCAATGCTAGCACAGGATACCACTAGAGACAGACACAGAACATGCAACACAGAACACTGAACACAGACTTTGTCATGACACTATAACCATGGTATTTTATAACTCTTCAGCTGGTACCAGCTCTTCTGATGTTCTGGTTCAGATCCTGAAAGATAGAAGCTTGGAAACAAATTAGCACAGTGCTTCACCCTGGCAGAACCTGCTTGGTCTCTGCCACAGTGTGTTTGGTACTTGGGGCTGCACAAATGCTAATTAAATGGTGCATTTTTTGTGAGTGTAAATCCTCCCTTTCTCTCAGTAAAAGGGGTTAACACTCCATCTAGAAAAAAAAATTCTGTTTTAAAATCTCCAGCCATTTTGCCATGGCCTGGAGATCTGAGGCAGAAGCAGGCACTGTGGTTAACTGTTTTAATGGCATTTTGGCCCTGGGAGGAGGAATTTACCCAAATATTCCAAATATCCCCCTTCCCAATCTCCAGAGGGGTCCCAAAGGTCTGCCCCCTTCTGGGGTCTTAAATGTTTCTTCTCCTGATGTTACTGCTGCTGTAAGATTTGAGAGTGCTGTTTTAACTCTCTGTACCCAACCTGTTTTTCAGTTTCTCTATCTGTTGCTTGCCTGGGCCCGATCCTGCTTTTTCCAATAAACAGTTCCTTTCCATGGGCACAAGCCTTGTTCCACTACCAATTTAGCAAGGAGGGTGGGCTTTCCAACTAGCCCCCACCCTTCCTGGTTCCATTTCTTAAACATTTTTTTCAAAATTGTGAAATTACCACAATATTACTTACAAAAAAAAAAACCCATAAACCACACTACACTGCCCAAACTCCTATATCCTTCAGAGTTTGGTTAATTAACTGAAAGTTTACGCTCTTTTTCCTATAGTGCCAGGCTTGCTAAAGCTGGCGGTGTGCACACCAGTTTTATAATAACTGTGGATTCTATGCTTGCTCCCCTTTCGCATTCTCCACCAAAATGTTGTACTTAAAGTACTGCACAGGATCTTTTCAGGGGGAATAAGACAAAACGCCACATTTATTAGTAATACATGTATTCATTAACACTGTATTATATGCATATAATATATTACACTTACACTCACACACACACACAAACACACTCCGTCTTGTTGTTACCAATTAATTGCTCCCCTTAACTTCACTGGCCAGGTGAGTTAGATGGGGGAGGGGGTGGAGCCGGGCTTCTGCCGATCCGGATCGATGCTCCCATGTTGACAAGACGAGACTCGGGGTTCTCTGCAAGACACCTCACTTTTATAGCAGCTTCCCTCTCATGCAAATCTATACCAGATTCAAACTCTGTGTCTGTGTCTATTGGTCCTTTGTGCTGCTTTCTTTTGAGTGTTGTCCCAATGCTGCAAAGAGGGTGTTTCCAAAAGAAGGTGCTTGCTTCTAACCCCCGAGGCCCTCAGTATGTCTGCTTCTCTTTAATGAGCCCACTTGACACGTTTTATTGTCCTTGGGTCTGGCTCCCAGCCCCTCTCCAACAGTTGAGGCTGTCTGGAGGTGCTGCCTTCCATGCCTTGCTCATCCACACCTCATTCATTCAACAGGGCAATTGATTAAGAGTGGGGGGGGGGGGGGAGAGCTCTTGTTCTACTGCTAGCAAACAGAAATTTTTCTTCTATCTTATTCTATCCTTAGGGGCTATAATATTATACCAAGGGCAAT
>NW_027055655.1:0-7000 GCF_011386835.1 Chrysemys picta bellii | reverse complement strand
CATTTACTGTGTGCCAGCACAAAGCACTTAACAAATCGGCTAGCGCAGTTGACAGAACGTACAACATTTACCGTGTGCCCTTCTTGCATGCCCTCATCCCAACATTCACACCAGAAAGGGTCAGGGAAGAAGAGGCGGTCGCCGCACATCCCCCTTCCAGCAAAGAGCAGTGAGCAAACAGCTGGCAAAAGGAATTTACAAGCTGAATTGTTTTTGTTTTCTTTCTACCTCTCAGGGATAGCTAGTTAGAAAGTCTCGGTTACCTGAGCTGAGTGCATCCCAGTTTCAGTGAACTGCAGAGGGGGTGTGACCCAGCACAAGAAAACAGGAAAATGAGTACAGGGACGTAGCTAACAAACTAGAACTGGCCAGACTAGAAGCAGAAGAAAATGAAAGGAAACATCAGAGACTGCTCCAATTAAAAAAAAAAGGGATGGAGCTGAAAAAAAAAAGAGATGGAGGAAAGAGAAAGAGAAGAGAAAGCCAAAGAGGAGGCCCACAAGAAAGCTATGGAGCTAAAAGAAAAAGAGATGGAGGAGAGAGAAAGAGAGAGGAAGCATGAACTGGAATCAGCACAGGCTAGGCCGGATATACCAGCCAATCCTAGCAACCCCTCTCCAGGTACCACTTCCCATCCCAGAAAATTCCCCACCTACAAGGCAGGTGATGATACTGAGGCCTTCTTAGAAAATTTTGAAAGGGCCTGCCTTGGGTACAGCATCACTACAGACCAGTACATGGTAGAGCTGAGGCCGCAGCTCAGTGGACCCTTAGCAGAGGTGGCGGCTGAAATGCCTAAGGAACACATGAACAGTTATGAACTTTTTAAAAACAAGGCCAGAATCAGAATGGGGCTAACAGCTGAGCATGCCCGTCGGCGGTTCAGAGCCTTAAGGTGGAAACCCGATGTGTCATTTACCCGACATGCCTACCACATTGGGAAAAATTGGGATGCCTGGATATCAGGAGCAAATGTTAAATCTACGGAAGAGTTGCCCTTCCTAATGCAAATGGAGCAGTTTTTAGAGGGTGTTCCTGAGGAAATAGAAAGGTACATCCTAGATGGGAAGCCCAAAACTGTAACCGAGGCGGGGGAGATTGGAGCCAAATGGGTGGAGGTGGCAGAAAAGAAAAAATCTAGTAGCAGTTGGAGCAAATATCAGAAGGGGCAAGCCGAAACAAAACCTTACCACCGGGGACAACCCAAGGCCCCACCCACATCCCAAGGGAAACCCCAGACGCCTTCTCACCCCACCACACCAGTCTTCACCAACCAACATCACCCCGGTGATACCTTAGCAGGGCGATGTTTTAAATGTAATGAACTGGGACATATAAAGGCTCACTGCCCCAAGAACCCCAACCGATTACAGTTCATTACACCACAATCACACCAAAGATCCCCAGACCCAGATGCCTCTCTCATACCCTCGGAGCGAAGGGAAACCTTGAGAGTGAGCGGAAAGAAGGTTATTGCTTGGAGGGACACTGGGGCACAAGTGTCAACTATCCACCAATCCCTAGTGGACCCCAAACTCATCAACCCGGAGGCTCCAGTGACAATTCAGTCCTTCATCTCACAGTCTGTAACCTTGCCTACAGCCAAGTTGCATATCCAGTACAAGGGCTGGTCAGGAATGTGGACTTTTGCAGTCTATGACAATTATCCCATCCCCATGCTGCTGGGGGAAGACTTGGCCAACCATGTGAAGCTAGCCAAGAGGGTGGGAATAATCACCCGCAGCCAGGCTAAGCAAGCTTTCACCCCCATCCCTGTTCCTGAGCCGTCCCCCAGGGCCCCGTCGGTGTTACCAGAGACCCAGACAAAGGTGGTGGAACCGGATCCCCTGCCAACGACTGCAACAGCCATAGTGGATCCAATCCCAGAGACCCAGCCAAAGCCAGTCCCAGAAATGGAACTGGCAACGCAACCAGCACCAGAACCAGTGCCAGCACTGAGTCCAGGCTTGCAAACCCGTCTACAACTCCAATGCCAGAGGGCACTAGCGAGCCTGAACTGGCAGAAGCAGCAGATAACCCTACCCAAGAGGCTCAGCCAGAGCCGGAAATACAACATAGTGCACCAGCGGACAGCGGTTCACAGTCAACGGAAACAGCCCCAGCACCTGCATCACTTCCAGAGGGACCAAGCCCAAGTCCACAGTCCAAGGAGGAACTGATGTCTCCAGCATCAAGGGAACAGTTCCAGCCCGAGCAGGAAGCAGATGACAGCCTTCAGAAAGCTTGGGCGGTGGCACGGAGCACCCCACCGCCTCTCAGCTCTTCTAACCGATCCCGGTTTGTGATAGAACAAGGACTTTTATACAAGGAGACTCTTTCTGGTGGGCTTTGAGGAAGACTGTGTTGCAGCAGTTGCTTTTTGCCTACAGGGCCACATCCCAGTTTAGGGTTTTCACCATTTGAACTTGTGTATGGCCGCGAGGTTAAGGGGCCATTACAGTTGGTGAAGCAGCAATGGGAGGGGTTTACGCCTTCTCCAGGAACTAACATTCTAGACTTTGTAAGCAACCTACAAAGCACCCTCCGACACTCTTTAGCCCTTGCTAAAGAAAACTTAAAGGATGCTCAGGAAGAGCAAAAGGCCTGGTATAATAAACATTCCAGAGAACGGTCCTTCAAAGTAGGAGACCAAGTCATGGTCTTAAAGGCGCTCCAGGCCCATAAAATGGAAGCGTCGTGGGAAGGACCATTCACGGTCCAGGAGCGTCTAGGAGCTGTTAACTATCTCATAGCATCCCCCACCTCCAACCTAAAGCCTAAGGTATACCATGTTAATTCTCTTAAGCCCTTTTATTCCAAAGAATTAAAGATTTCCCAGTTTACAACCCAGGAAACAGATGACGCGGAGTGGCCTGAAGGTGTCTTCTACGAAGGAAAAAGTAATGGTGGCGTGGAAGAGGTGAACCTCTCCGCGACCCTTGGACGTCTGCAGCGGCAGGAAATCAAGGAGCTGTGCACTAGCTTTGCACCAATGTTCTCAGCCACCCCAGGACAGACCGAACGGGCATACCACTCCATTGACACAGGTAATGCTCATCCAATTAGAACCCCACCCTACCGGGAATCACCTCATGCCCAAACTGCTATAAAAAGGGAGATCCAGGACATGCTACAGATGGGTATAATATGCCCCTCTAATAGTGCATGGGCATCTCCAGTGGTTCTAGTTCCCAAAGCAGATGGGGAAATATGCTTTTGCGTGGACTACCATAAGCTAAATGCTGTAACTCGTCCTGACAACTATCCAATGCCACGCACAGATGAGCTATTGGAAAAATTGGGACATGGCCAATTCATCTCTACCTTAGACTTAACCAAGGGGTACTGGCAAGTACCACTAGATGAACCCGCCAAGGAAAGGTCAGCCTTCGTCACCCAGGCAGGGGTGTATGAATTCAATGTACTCCCTTTCGGGCTGCAAAATGTACCCGCCAACTTCCAAAGACTTGTAGATGGTCTCCTAGCAGGTTTGGGAGAATCTGCAGTTGCCTACCTCGATGATGTGGCCATTTTTTCTGATTCATGGGCAGAACACCTGGAGCACCTGGGAAAAGTCTTCGAGCGCATCAGGCAGGCAGGACTAACTGTTAAGGCTAAAAAGTGTCAAATAGGCCAAAACAGAGTGACTTACCTGGGGCATCAGGTGGGTCAAGAAACTATAAATCCCCTACAGGCCAAAGTGGATGCTATCCAAAAGTGGCCGGTTCCAAAGTCAAAGAAACAGGTCCAATCCTTCTTAGGTTTGGCCTGATATTATAGGCGATTTGTACCACAATACAGCCAAATCGCCACCCCGCTGACAGACCTAACCAGAAAGAAACAGCCAAATGCAGTTCAGTGGACTGATGAGTGTCAAAAGGCCTTTAACCAGCTTAAAGCGACACTCATGTCTGACCCTGTGCTAAGGGCCCCAGACTTTGACAAACCGTTCCTAGTAACCACAGATGCGTCTGAGTGGGGCATGGGAGCAGTTTTAATGCAGGAAGGACTGGATCAAGAATTCCATCCTGTTGTGTTTCTCAGCAAGAAACTGTCTGAGAGGGAAAGCCACTGGTCAATCAGCGAAAAGGAATGCTACGCCATTGTGTACGTGCTGAAAAAGCTACGCCCATACGTTTGGGGATGGCGTTTCCAACTACAAACAGACCATGCTGCGCTACAGTGGCTTCATACCGCCAAGGGGAATAACAAAAAACTTCTTCGGTGGAGTTTAGCTCTGCAAGATTTCGATTTTGAAATACAACACATTTCAGGAGCTTCTAACAAAGTGGCTGATGCACTCTCCTGGGAAAGTTTCCCAGAATCAACTGGTTAAACATTGTTCTTGGAATGTGGAACATATTGTTAGTTTTTATATAATCAGTAGTATGTCTAAAGGTGCATGTGTCTTATTAACTCTGTTTTCTCCTAGAGCTCCAGGAAGAAATCACAGCCAGTGTGGAACCGGCTGTCCAACACTATCTGTGATTTGGGGGGCGTGTCATAACTATAAAGGGAAGGGTAACAGCCCTCCTGTGTACACTACTATAAAATCCCTCCTGGCCAGAGACTCCAAAATCCTTTTACCTGTAAAGGGTTAAGAAGCTCAGGTAACCTGGCTGACACCTGACCCAAAGGACCAATAAGGGGACAAGATACTTTCAAATCTTGGTGGGGGGAAGGCTTTTGTTTATGCTCTTTGTTTTGGGAGTTGTTCGTTCTTGGGACTGAGAGGGACCAGACATCAATCCAGGCTCTCCAAATCTTTCTGAACAAGTCTCTCATATTTCAAATTTGTAAGTAAACAGCCAGGCAAGGCGTGTTAGTTTTTATCTTTGTTTTCTCAACTTGTAAATGTACCTTTTTGCTAGAGTGTTTATCTCTGTTTGCTGTAACTTTGAACCTAAGGCTAGAGGGGATTCCTCTGGGCTCTTTAAGTTTGATTACCCTGTAAATTTATTTTCCCTCCTGATTTTACAGAGATGATTTTACCCTTTTCTTTAATTAAAAGCCTTCTTTTTAAGAACCTGATTGATTTTTCCTTGTTTTTAAGATCCAAGGGGTTTGGATCTGTATTCACCAGGGAATTGGTAGAGTCTCTCAAGGCTACCCAGGGAAGGGAATTAGCTTTGGGAGTGGTGGCAGCGGACCAGATCTAAGCTGGTAGTTAAGCTTAGAAGTTTTCATGCAGGCCCCCACATTTGTACCCTAAAGTTCAAAGTGGGGAAGCAGCCTTGACACGGTCTCTTACCTGGCGCCTGGGATGGGTGTGGAAGCGGTCCGTGGTCCTCCGGTCTGGTGGGGCGACGTGTATCCTGGACGAGCCCCGAAATTGTCATGGAAAAAACCACCCAGGCAATAATTTGACCAGAGACTCAAGCCTAAGGCCCGTTTATTGAACACACACCAATGCATTGGGGGCAGCAGTATTGGAACTGCTCCCCGATGCAAAGCATTACATGAGTATTTAAAGCTTAAAATCACAAATACATCACACACTTGAGTAATATTTGCCCTTATTTGGAATTAACACATGACAAGGGTTAGGGTCTTTTCGGTGCTTTCCAGCATCTTGCTGCAACCTTGCCCAGTATGGGTGCAATTTGAGTTAGGGTCCTTTTCGGTACTTTCCAGGGTCATGCGACCATACCTTTTATGGGGTGCCATTACACAATGTCCATCACAGGGCACAGTAACATCAGGGGGTAGTTACACAACAGGTGTAGGGGAGGGCATGGGTTACAGTTATAGAGGCTTCACGCTTATTGGTTACAATATTATTTCACACAAGCAGTTATTACATTTTATAAGCATTAGGAACATATTGCAAATAGTTCCTGCTTCTGGGGCTTTCCATTGTTCCTCCCTTCCCCCTCCCCCCCTCTGCCCCCGCAGTCATGGGACACAGCCAGTTTGGTTCACGCTTTGGGCCTGTTAGTTACAAGGCAGGCCCAGGTCAACAAACAAAGGCCTAGGCAATTGGGGGGCGGGAGGGGGGTCTTTTCCTCCACAGTAGTCAAGGGTATCCACAATTGCCCTTCCAGTTTAGCTGTTTGCAAACTCTCTTTCAAACTTCTGTTAAACCGTTTGATTTCCCCATTGGCTTGAGGGTAATATAGGGATGACCTTCTGTGTAAAATGTTCCTCTCTGCTAGAAAGGTTTCAAACTCCAGAGAAGTAAATTGACTACCATTATCTGAAACCAGTTCTTTGGGGTTACCTTCCCGGCTAAAAACTGAAGAAAGGAACTTAATTACTGTAGCAGAAGAGATTTGCGTTGTAAACACTACCTCAGGCCATTTACTGAAATAGTCTATTAAAGCGATGGCATAATGACAGTCAATTGGAGCAGTATCAAAGGGTCCTAAAATGTCAATCGCCACTTTTCCCCATGCAGATTCAGGAAGAGGAACAGGCTGTAATGGAGGGGTACATGTCTCTGCTGTCTTATCATGCATTTGGCAAGTGACACAGGATCTTATGAGTGCTTCAGTTTGAGAGTCCATCCCTGGCCACCAATACAGATCCTGTAGTTATTGTTTGGTTCTGACAATTCCTTGATGAGTATTGTGTGCCAGGTGTATGAGTTTTGACTGTAATTCTTCTGGAACAAGTAGCCGGTGTGTACCTCATAGCACACAGCAATCGAGCAAAGAAAGTTCATCCTGAACTCTAAAATAAGGCAGCAAAACTGGGTCAAGGTTTTTAGGGCTACTGGGCCATCTCTTTGTCAGAAATTCCCGTAGCTTTTGTTGAATTGGACACGCTGAACAAGAAGCTTGAAATTGTTCTCTTGTAACTGCAGTAAGAGTGCTTATAATAAGCGCAACTACTACATCCTCATCCTCCGGTGGACCATCTGGTGAAGGCAAAGGCAGGCAAGAAAGGCAATCAGCTACCACATTTTTGTTTCCAGGCTTATATTCCAGTTCGTAATTGAAATAGAGTAGTCTTGCAGACCATCTAGCAATATGATATCCTGCTCTTTCCAGTCCTTTCG
>NW_027055654.1:0-7000 GCF_011386835.1 Chrysemys picta bellii | reverse complement strand
TGGTGGGTGGGACAGCCTCTTGAACGATGGATGGAGAGGTTTCCTTTGAGGGTCCCTCGGCTACTGGCATAGGCCCCTGCATTTCTAGTTCTAACAGTGGAGGGTCCAAGGTGCCCAGGACATCCTCCACCTGTATGTCTCCACTGTCCAATAACCTGGGTGTGTCATCACATGGGGGTCCCACCAGTGGCTCAGGGGTGTCAGGAATGGGCCTAAATACTTCTGCCATGGGGTTTAGGGCAGAAGAGGAGGAGCTTTCTTTTGATTCAGCTGATCGAGACTGAAATCTTGTCTCCATCCCAGGATACACCATGGTTGTGTCTTCCTCCTCAGACTCACTCTCGGATGTGCTGCATAGGGGTAGGTTAGCTGCAGGGGGCTGGCTGTCCACGTTGGAGGGCAGCTTTGGTCCAGCACCTTCGTTCTGACCGGTTGCCTTGTTGTGGCCCATCTCATACGGGGTGCCTACCAATTCCCCCACAGGGAGCAAAAGGTTTCTATGCACTGTCTTTGTCTGCCCTGGACCCTCTTCAGGTTTGATCTTGTAGACCGGCAGGTCTCCTAGCTTTTCCATCACCAAGTAAGGTATTGCCTTCCATCTGTCGGCTATCTTGTGTTTGCCAGCAATACCCAAATTTCGCAGCAGAACTCTGTCCCCCGGCTGGAGTTCTTGCAGACGTACCCTAGCATCATATCGATGTTTGTTGCGGTCAGCGTTCTTCCGAGCCGCAGATGTAGCTAAGTGATAAGCATCCCGCAGCTTTTCTCTCAGTCGGGATACATATTGCTGATGAGTTTCATAGCTATCTCCATCCTCTGATACACCAAAGCACAGGTCTATGGGTAATCTTGGTTCTCGTCCAAACATTAAGAGATATGGGGTGACTCCTGTAGCATCATTCTTTGTGGCATTGTAGGCGTGCACCAGATATGCAACATGTTGGCTCCAGGTTGCTTTCTGCTCTGGTCGCAAAGTCCCCAACATATCTAATAGGGTTCGGTTGAACCTCTCTGGCTGAGGATCACCTTGCGGGTGATAAGGCGTTGTTCTAGACTTCTTAATTCCTGCTATCCTCAGCACCTCCTTCAGAAGATGACTCTCAAAGTCCCGCCCCTGATCCGAGTGTATCCGGGCTGGAAATCCATAAACTGAGAAATATTTCTCCCACAGTACTCGAGCAACAGTGATGGCCCTCTGATCACGCGTGGGATATGCCTGCGCATATCGTGTATAATGGTCAGTCACTACTAGAATGTTCCCAATATTCCTCTTGTCTACTTCTAAAGACAAGAAATCGATGCATACCAGTTCCAAAGGTTTGGTGCTGGTGATGTTCTTGAGATATGCAGCCCTCGTGGGCAGAGTTTTCCTTTGAACACATCGAGCGCAAGTCTCACATTTCCTACGAACATCTTCAGCCATCCGGGGCCAATAGAATCTACTACGAAGAAGTTCCAGGGTCCTCTCCATCCCTAAATGTCCAAAGTCATCATGCAGGGCCCTCATGGCCAGGGCTCTGTACTCTTTTGGCAGCACTAGCTGTGCTCGTTGCTTTTGTAAAGGGTCTGTGGTCACTCGATGTAGCACTCCCTGAATCAGTTTTAGTTTGGTCCATTCTCTCAATAGTAGTTTACCCTCCGGGTTAGGTGGGACAACCACAGCTGGGCTTCGCCCCTCCCTTTTGGCAAGTAGTGTATCACGAATGCCAATATCTTGCAGCTGGGCTTCCTGCCAGTCAGCCGCATTGAGCATGGGCAAAGGAGATTGGTCCAACGCAATATAGTTCACTGAGGCAGAAGGCACGCATTCAGGGGGCAGGCCCAAAGCTTCTGCAGCACATCCATGAAGACTCTCATGGGACTCTGGCTCCCGGCGACTCACACTGCAAATAGCCCTCACTCCATCTGTGGGTATCACAGCAACTCCTGGTGCCTGTGGACGCCTGGACAATGCATCTGCATCTACATTGCTTCTCCCTGATCGGTATTGAATGCTGAAGTCATAGCTAGCCAAAGCGGCCACCCATCTTTGCCCTGTAGCATCCAGCTTAGCACTTGTTAACACATAGGTCAGTGGGTTGTTGTCCATCCACACCTGGAACTGAGCACCATACAAGTAGTCTCGAAATTTCTCAGTGATGGCCCATTTCAAGGCCAAGAACTCCAGCTTGTGGGTGGGATAGCGAGTTTCACTATCAGACAGTCCTCGGCTGGCAAAGGCTACAGGTTTACGTCTTCCTTCCACTTCCTGGTACAGTACTGCTCCCAGACCCTCCAAACTGGCATCAGTATGCAGGATAAATGGCTTGCTTGGGTCAGCAAAGACTAGGACCGGAGCATGAGTTAGGCATGTAATGATTTCTCGAAAAGCCCTTTCACATCTCTCATCCCACCGTGGCCCAAATGGTTCGAAGGGGCCATAGTGTCTCTGCACAGGAGGCTTTGGGGACCTCCCCTTATTCTTGGTCTTAGATTTGTTCCTGCTGGACTGGTATCCCCTGGTAAGATCATTCAGAGGTTTTACAATCGTAGCATAGTTCTTCACAAATCTGCGGTAGTAGCCACTAAACCCAAGAAAGGTCTTGAGTTCTCTGTAGTTACTTGGACATGGCCATGTAGTGAGGGCTTCTATTTTATCAGGATCAGTACTCACACCCTCTTGGGACACGATGTGACCCACATACTTCACTGAGGTCCTGCAGAACTGGCATTTGTCAATTGAAAGCTTCAAACCATAATCCTCTAACCTATCAAGCACTTTAAGAAGTCTTTCTTCATGCTCCTCCAAGGTTCTTCCAAACACTATCAGGTCATCCAAATAAACTAACACTTGCAGTAAATTCATGTCTCCCACAACTTTCTCCATAAGACGTTGAAATGTGGCAGGTGCTCCAGAGATCCCTTGGGGCATGCGTTCAAACTGATAAAACCCTAATGGGCAGATGAAGGCTGTCTTCTCCTTATCTGCTTCACCCAGAGGGATCTGGTAGTATCCACTCCGAAGATCCAACACAGAGAACCACTGGCTTCCCAGCAAACAGTCTAAGGCATCTTGGACTCGGGGCATTGTGTACTGGTCAACCACAGTACGGCGGTTTAGGGTGCGGTAGTCAATACACATCCGGATTTTCCCATTCTTTTTACGGGCCACCACAATGGGTGAGGCATATGGGCTGCGGGACTCTGTAATGATGCCATTCGCAGCCAGCTCCTGAAGATGTTGTCGCACATCTTCCATCTCGGAGAGGGCAATCCTCCTAGATCTCTCCCTGAAAGGTCGAGAGTCATGTAGTCTGATGTTGTGCTCTACTCCTTTTGCACATCCCACATCCCACTCATGCAATGAGAACACCTTGGATCTTTCACAAAGTTTCCTCCTCAGGCGATCTTTCCACTCCTCGGACAACGGTGAATCTCCAAAGTCAAACTTTGCAGGGTCTATTGGCGGAACTTGAGTCTCACACTGGGGTTTTACAAATGATTCAGGTTCAAAGAGATCCGCTATCTTTTGTCCTTGCTTCACAACAACATCTCGACTTGTTTCATTAGCAATCAGTATAGTCACCTTTTCCTGGGCTTCAGCAGGTAGGGTTATGACTCCACTGGGGACCAGCACTCCTTCCGGGAGCTCTCCTTCAACCGGCTGCTCTACCATTGCTAATGCCCCTTTACTGCCTTTCAGCCGAGTACTCATGACAAGCACTTCTTGCTCCGTCCTTGCAGGCACTACTAACGGGGTTGTGCCCATGTACTTCAGCGCCCCAATCGGTAGCTCAGATGTCTCCTTTTTAGCACCCTCAATCTTCCTATAGGCTTCAGCACAAAGCGTATGGATCATCAGGGTATTCAGGTACTGGTCCCCAGCCCGTCGTCTGCAGTAATCCGCGAGCACCTTGAAGAGACTGGAGTTGGTCCCTATCAGCACAGACACATCAGAGGTCCCTTTAGGGTCAGGGCATATTAATGCAGCTGTGTCCACCTCTTCTCTTACCCCAGCAACCTCCTCTGGGAATTCCAGGTGCACTATGACATACCCTTGGTAGGGGTATTCATCCATGCTGAGGCCACACAGCCCAACGCCAGTCAGTGGCTGTATAGGCAGGTGCCTAAGCATGTGTTGGTAGAATGACTGAAATATAATAGTCACTTGAGATCCAGTGTCAAGCACGGCTTTACACTCCGCCCCTTCAATCCTCACGGTGACCTCTGCTCGAGGCCCTATCAGTCCTGCGGGGATCCCAGCTGGACAGTCTTTTCTGGGGGAATCTTCAAATCCTGCAGGCCTGGGTGGTCCCCGTCCCCGGACTCTCTGGCAGCTACCGGATCTCTCCCAACTGATCCTCAGCTTTCCATACACTAAGGAGGGGTTTTCTTCATTATGGCACTTGGCAGCACGGTGTCCATCCTGACCACATCGGTAGCAGAAGAATTGTCCTTTCCCTCTTCGCCCAGATGGGATGGTGGCTCTAAATGCTGACTTCTCCATCGTCACGGTCAGAGGCTCCTTATTCCCGGAAGTCTTAGCTCGGTCAATGGTGCTTTGCAGTTCAGCTATCCGTTCTGTCAGGACCTGCACTTGTTGGGCAAGTTCCTCTGTGGTGCTCACCATCAGTACACTGGCCATTTGCAGTGGTGTTGTGCCGGCTGGCTCCAATGTTTGGGCTTCCCAAAACTCGCTGGCAGCCTGCCTTTCTTCCTCTTCTCTGACCTCCTTTATCAGCTGGGAATAACTTGGGGGATGTTCCCGTCGTTCTCTTAGCCGGAGATGGAGTAGAATCGAGTTCTGATATTGAGCTCCTCTTACAATTTGAGCCAGTCTGGTCCGATCCATCTGTTCAGCAGTCACTGCACCCCTCATGACAGCTCTCTGAAGCAGTCTCTCCAGCCTCTGTATATAGGCTGAAATCTTCTCACCAATTTGCTGTCGGGAATTAAGGAACTTACAGTAACTGTCTTCAGGGCCCTCTACACTCCCAAAGGTATGATCAAGGGCCTCCAGGCAGTCCTTCACACTGACCCCAGGGTCAATGAGCTTCAGGGTGCGAATCACATCTAATGCTGGGCCACTAAGGCTCTCTATTAGACATCTTCGCTTTTCTGCATCAGGTACGGCCCACTCCTGCAGCATTTCAGTGGGATGCTCCAACCAGGGTTCGAACTCCTCTGCCCCAGCAAATAACCTTAACTCACGACAAGAGTTTGACCTAGCATGGGACAACACAACCTTTTCCAATATTTGCCCCAGTGCTTTTACCCAATCATTAGCTGAGGCTGCGGCCCCTGAGCTAGAGGCTGCAGGGCCGGAGCCCAACAAACCTGACATATTAGCTATTATACAAACAGTAATTTCCTCAAAATATAAACACAATTGTTTCCCAGTGCAGTGGGACATTCAACAGGTGCTTGCGAGGGGTACTCACCCAGGGCATCCCGGACGAGCCCCCCAAAATGTAACCCTTCTGCCCATCTAAGTTGGCAGCAACAAGGGCCGGGTTCTGTATCTAGGGGTTCCGTTTCAATAACACAATGCAAAACCGGCTCGAGCCCCCACCCAGTGACCTGGGACAATTACATACCACCCCCTGGGCGCCTCTAAGAGGCAATACTTCCCCTCTCGCAAGCACGGAGTCTGAGTGTAACAGAAAATGTTTAATAACATGAGGTAAACAACATCAGCATTAAATTGGAAAAAACACCACAACTAGAGTTCTTAGACCAAACCATGAGCGAAGACCCACCCCAGCAAATTGGGCCGTGTCCTCTCCCGTTGGTTCTTGAAACCAGCGACCCAAGAATCACCAAAGTCCCAAAAGTCCACCAATCCCAAAGTCTCTTGGGTCCAGCAACCCAAGAATCACAAAAGTCCCAAAAGTCCGACAACCCCCCAAAGTCTCTGTCCATGATCAGTGCAGCTCCAAAGTTCAAAGGGGGGGGGTGAGCAGGGTGTTAAGGGGCACCTTACGTGATCCGAGGCCAACTGGCTGCTTCTCCGTGGGGTTCCACCGCAGCCTTCACCAGGAACTGCTCCACTCCACCCACAGTCCCACTCCTGCCGTCCCACGAACTGCTCTGGCAGCTGCTCCGCTCCGCTCCGCTCACCGACCTGTGAGCCGTGCCGCTCCGCTCCAGCCGTCCCTTGGGCCGCTCCCACAAGGCTCTGCTCTGCTAGCTGCTCCTCCAGCCGCTCCACTCACCGACCTGTGAGCCGCTCCGCTCCGCTAAGCTAGCTTAGCAATAATAGCTTCAGGCTCCCCCACTAGTTAACACAGCCTCAGTGATCTCAGCTCTTAAATAGCTTTAGCTCTTTTGTGATTTCAGCTCTTAGTGAGGGGAGCCCCAGTGCTGGTGCACTATTGGCCCAAAGTGAACTCAGCTCAGCAGTCTGTAACTAGACTCCTAAGGGAATCAAAGTTAGCTCTGACATTCAACAGTGGAGAGAGGAGGTAGTGCAATTGGTGTTTCAACCCCTCGGGGAGGGGGCCATACCATCAGGTACAAATACCTGTCCCCATCCTCTCTCCATTCACTGGGTTTTGTAACCCATGCCCCTTGACAAGCAAATGCTACTTAGGTAATGGTGAATGACTCACTCAGTCCTTCTGTCATACAACAGTTCCACTGGCCTTGATTCACAGAATCAGGGTAACAAAACTTTATTCTTCCTGCCCCAATAACAGAGAAACTGGGGATCCCACACCAGCCAAAGTAACCACTTTGAGTTGCTGTGGTTTCATGCCAGGCGAGTGGGTGTGCCTATGCAAACAAGATCAGCCCCTGGAGTTCTTTTCCACACTCGCCATAATTCACCACCAGATGTCAGGGTAGAGCTCATCCTGACTCTGGTTACATCTATATATATATGTATATATATATATATATATATATATGTATATATATATAGAGACACACATGGGTAACACTTAAGGAGTTATGGTTCTGTACTGAAAATTATATTCTTAAAGTCTGTGAATTAGGACTGGTCACCAGGAGGTGATAAACT
>NW_027055653.1:0-7000 GCF_011386835.1 Chrysemys picta bellii | reverse complement strand
CGTGGAGCAACACACGTCTCGAAGCACTGCAGTTACTGCACAAGGTGAGTAACCCTTTCTTATCCCATTTTCCACTCAGGGAACTGAGGCCCAGAGCGATCAGGGCCCCAGTTCAGCTAGATACAGGTGTACCTTTAAGTGTGTGAATAATCCCATTATTATAAGTCAGACTCTCGCTGTCAGGCATTTTTTCCAGCCCTCAAATAATTTTCGTGGCTCTTTTCTGCATCCTTTCCAGTGTTTCAACGTCTTTTTTCAAATGAGGTCAGCCAGTTGTTCAGGCAGCCCCACAGCCAGCTGCACCGGCTGCCAGCCACAGCTGGAGTGGCCCAGGGCAGCTGGCCCCCGGGACCATCTGAGCAGCAGCCGGTGGGGCTGGCCCAGAGACTGCCTGAGCAGTGGTCCCTCGGGCGGCCACAGCAGCTGCTGCTCAATGACCCCTGGCAGCTGGTGCCACTGGCCCTGTCCCCTCTCCAGCAGGGCCCCCCCTAAGATTTACTTAGGGGTACTTCTCGTATAAGTCCTGAACTGGTCACAGGCGGTGAATTTCTTTGTTTATTGCCCGTGACCTGTCCACAACTTTCTCTAAAAATACCCGTAACTAAATCGTAGCCTTGGGCATGGTACAGGGGTGATTGAGTGAGGGTCTAAGGTCTGTGATGTACTGGAGGTCAGACTACGACCCGTCCGGCCTTAAACTCTATGAAGCTATGATTTTCTGCAAAATAGCAGCTCTTTGCTAGTATTAGAAGAGACCATCACCCACTGGAATCTCACCTCTCTCAATCTCTTCTTTCTTTAGACGATCTGCAATCTAATCTGGAGAAAGAGAGAGGTAAGTTCCTGGGACAAGTTCACCAAACTAACAGTAGGAAATGAATAACCTGGTTAATGCGACAGCATGAAACCTCACCTCTTTCTTCCTTTTCTCTTCCAGAGATTCTGCGCTCTGAGCTGGAGAACGAGAGAGGTAAATGTCTGGGCTCTCAGGAGGCTTGAATGATTTTCTCTCACTGTACATTGTCAGACAGACTTTGGCCTCTGTCTCTGCACTGTCTGTTAGGAGAGGCTCTGGGAACCAAACGGACGGGGAGCTCTGACTAATCATGGAGCGGGGTAACTGCTCCATAGATAAAGTTGCTGCTCAGTTTCCATTGTAAGCCTGATTTTAGCCCTTCCTCTAAACTACACACACAGGGGAGTGTCCATATACAAAACTGGTGAGTCTGCCTGTGCCAATGTACCTTTTTGCTACTGAATTTGAAGGAATGGCGGGGTGGGGAGATCCTGATGCCCTGGAAAAAGAGGCTCAGCAGAGTCCTAAAGTCTCCAAGCACTCTCTGATTCTTTGAGGCACAAAGTCAATGAGAAGGAGCCAGCTAATGTTGCTGATCCCTGAGTTGAGATCCAGCATCCAGAGCCAAGGTTTAGCACATTAAACCCTCACTTCCACGTTATCAGGGCCTAGCCCCTCACCAAGCTTCTAGGCACACGGGGAGTGTGGACACTACACCACAGGTGAGCCCAGCTAGGGCAGGGCATGGGAACCCAGCGAGGGTCAGATGTCAAGAAGGGGGGTGTGGTCCATGGAGAGATCTATGAGGATGGAGCTCAGGCCAGGAGACCTGGGCAGAAAGAAGCCAGCAGAGAGCACAGTGGAGGGGGCAAAGTGGTCCTTTAAAGGCACATCCCCTAACCCAGGAGCTGTTGTAGAACTGACTGCACACCCATGTCTCTCTCTTTGCAGGGAAATCCCTGGCTGAACTTGGTAAGTGCCATGTGTCCCCCCCCCCCCCCCCCGCCCCATATGACACTGTCCTACGCCAGCAGTCCGTGCTCCGGGGAGTGCTCACCTCTTGGTGTGTTTGATTTCAGGCTGGAGTAAAGTCAGAAAAAATGCAGGTAAGTGAAGCTGGTATGTTAATGTCAGACCCCCTGCACCACTCTGCTGCCCAGCAGATGCACACATGCCAGAAGTCACAGGGAAAGCAGTGTGGTCAATGAAAATGCCAGATTCGTCACAATGCTCACACTTAACTATGGAGTCACAAGCGCTCCAGTGTAACTGCGATAACTCAGAGTGCTCCTAAGGCCGGGAACTTACCCGCTGTCAGTTCAGGGGGGTAGGCGCTTACAGGAGTTTGTAATTGTGGGTCAGAGTTGGGGTTTTGCTGGACACGTGTGGTGAATTCTCATGTGTTGTGTTGTTGTTAATTGACTTCATGAACTAGAAGGGATCTAGGAAATTGTGTAAATTACCTTAACTGGCTGCGGGTAATTGTCTTAATGCTTTTTGGACTCTGGTGAAATCTCTGTTTTTTACGGAGTTGTCAATCAGTAGCCCTTTGGCCAATTCAGTTCAAATTTGGTAGAAAAATTCTACCTCAGACCCAGACCAAATCTACCAAATTTGAGTGTGATATGACTCTGCGGGTGTTAGAATAGAGGCTCCCAGCTCAGGCGTAGATTGGAGACTCAGTTGCGGTCTTAGCTGTGGAGACGTGGTAGCGGCCCCACAGCACAGATTTTGTGGTAGGTGACTACTGAGTTCTTGTAATGGTTTGAAATGACGTCCGTGTGTGTAACACCTGAGCTCTCTCCTCACAGGGGCCTCTGTAGAGGTTACAGACAGGCCCAATGGGAGCTAGAGGCATCTCCAGCTCTTTCAGGGGAGCTATTTGCCTCTAGTGCCTGGGAGGAGAGCTGCAGTGACAGGCAGAGAAGCAGGTTCCCGGGCGATAGAGGCTGGAAATCAGAGCGTGTCCTAGCCAAGACAGAGCTGGGGGGAGGATGGGAAACAGCCCCGATGGGCTGGGCTCTGCCCCTGATGCTCTGCCCCATCTCTGCAGTGAACGTGATTCTGGATCCGGACACGGCTCATCCCAGCCTCGTGGTCTCTGAGAATGGGCGATCTGTGAAATGGAGGGGCCTGCAGCAGGACGTGACTGACAACCCCGAGAGATTTGACAGTGAAACCTGCATGCTGGGCTTGGAAGGGTTCACCTCGGGGAGACACTACTGGGAGGTAGACGTCGGGGGTGGGAGGACCTGGGCTGTGGGGGTGGCCGGAGAGTCTGTCAGGAGGAAGGGCTGGATCAGCTTGGCTCCTGAGGAGAGGATCTGGGCCATGGATCAGTGTGGGAGCCATTACCGGACTTGCACTTCCCCGGATACCCTCCTGCCCCTGACTTGGAGCCCCGGGAAGATCGGGGTGTATCTGGACTATGAGCAGGGCCTAGTGTCATTTTATCAGCCTGGTACTGAGGCCCCGATCTTCACTTTCACCTTCTCTTTCACTGGGCAGCTCCACCCTTTCTTCTGGGTCTACTCCCCAATCACACTGTGTTCCTGAGATATGGCATGGGGGGGGGGGGGAATAGCATCTCTCACTGCTCAGACTTTTTTTGTTCTGTTGTTTTTCTGAAATGGACTAATTTTTCATTTTTTAAATATTTTCCATTTTTTTATTATTTTCAAAACTTGGAATTTTCCAAAATGAATATTTTCAATTTTGAAAATCCTTCGATTTGACTAAGCTGAGGGCTCAAAATTGGCAAAGCAGAAGAAATCCTGAGTGATGTGTTGTGTAAGACGCTACCTACATAGAATAGAACAGAACTCAATACACAATACATCATAGGACCCCTCCCCCCAAATAAGAGGTTTAGTTGAAAATTTTGTAATAATGCAAAAAAAAAAAAAATCTCAAGAAAATCCAAATGTTTTCACACACAAAATCTCTTTTTGTAAATTGGCCAAATTTCCTCAAGATATTTTTGAATGAAAACTTTTGTTCAGCTCTGATTAACACCTGTAATTGCATATAATCAATGAATGTTTCCTGGTTCTTAGTCCTGTAATTTATGAACTGACCACCATTGATGAATGGAAGGGGTAAGAACATGAGTCAAACCCTGTCCCAAATAGGGTGACCAGATAGCAAGGGTGAAAAATCGGGACAGTGGGTGGGGGGTAATAGGCACCTATATGAGAAAAAGCCCCAAATATCGGGACTGTCCCTATAATATTGGGACATCTGGTCACCCTAGTCCCAAAACATCACATTGTCCCAACTGGATAAAAGGCTCCAAGAAAGCCGATTCCTAACCAGTAACCATGTTCTGTGACATTATTGGTGAAAGAAACGGAGTCAGAGGAATGGCGGGAGCTCGGTTCTCTGGATGAGTGTTGATCATGCGGTTCACAGCATCAGGAAGGCTTATCCTAAACCCAAAATGACAGGTATGTCCTACACCAGCTAAATTTAGAGTTTTAGGCCAGAAGGGACGATGAGATCATCCAGTCCAGACCTCCTCTATATCACAGGCCACCAACACACCCAGCACCCTCACATCAAGCCCACCACCAAAAATTAAACCAAACTATTGCAGCCCACAGGAGACTAGACTATCACGTGCCACAGCCACGGAGCCTCACCCAGCCTGAGCGGAACAAAGCATGGGGGCAAAAACTAGATCAGTCTCATAATACTTCCCCAGTCTCATAATACTGCTCTTGAGGGGGTGCTAGCCTCCGCCACCCCCACCCACCCCGGTTCCGGTGTCTCTGGTGTCTAAACAGGATTTCCTTAAATCACAACAGCCACTTCTCCCATCTCCTGCTGCAGGATGAAAGGAAAACAGTGCTTCCTTACGTTAGCCGCAGGATCTGATCATCTCCTGTATTAACTGGATGATTTAATGAGTTGATGACCCAAACCAACATCATTGTTAACCCACCGACTTATGGAGTCAGTCTCAGGTGTGACCTGGATTTGATCATTGTTTTCACAGGTTCCAAGGCCAGAAGGGACTGTTGTGATCAGCTTGTCTGGACTCCTGGAACACAGGCCAGAGACCTGCCCCACAATAATTCCTGCTCGAACTAGAGCAGATTTTTTTTAAAAAATCATCCTCTCTTGATTTGAAATTTGTCAGTGATGGAAAATCCACCACGACCCTGGGTAAATGGTTCCAATAGTTAATTACCCTCACTATTAAACAAGTTTGAGAGGGGTAGCTGTGTTAGTCTGTTTCAGCAAAAACAACGAGGAGTCCTGTGGCACCTTAAAGACTAACAAATTTATTTGGGCATAAGCTTTCGTGGGCTGGAACCCACTTCGTCAGATGCATGGAGTGGAAACTTCAATGGGGAGATATATATACACATGGAAACACAGAGACAAGGCCTGTCATGTACCCCTTTGAGATGGCAGGTTCCAGGGCTGCTACCAGCAGGTCAGGCTCCAGTACCAGATCTGGCCTGGCTACAGAGCCTCCGGCTCAGAGAGACACCCAGATGTGCCTGCCACAAGATCCTTTAACGCTCTGCCCGGCCAGGCGGAGGTTAGCTTATATAAGGTCTGTTGCACATAGCACCACCTAGTGGCTGAACAGTAACATACAGTTTACCATGACACTGCCCTGACACTGGAAAGTTTCACTCAGAGAGCCCAGAGAGGGGCCAGAGGTGCAGGTAACCCTGTATCCGTGACAGGTTCCCTCCCAGGTCTGCCCCTTTACCCTGGCCATGTGCGCTAATACCACCTGGCCACAAGCAGCCGCTACCCCCAGGCCTGGTGTAGCCTCTCCTGGGCACCAGCCCAGTGCAGCCACTCCAACGCATCTCCATGTACAGCTGGACAAACTCTGGAGTGTGTGTGTGTGTGTGTGCATGTGTGTAATTCCCACCCTTGTATCCCTCCCTATGGTGAATGCTGTGGAAAGGGTCCCGGTAAAGGTTGGACAGCTTTGGTGCAAGTCCTTGTATATTGTCAGTCCATTACTGGTATTATTTGTTTACAGCACAGCAGTGCCAAGAGGCCTTGTCAGGATCAGGGTCCTATGGTATTAGGAGCTCTTAGGACAAAGAGCACAGACCGGTCCCTGCCCACGGAGCGCTCAGTCTGACCAGACAGGTGTATCACGAAGTGGGAATGTTCTGTATTATTTACATGACCCCTAAATGTTGCATTGATACCAGTGGGAGACACAGGACTGCTTGCTCTCAGGGCAGGCTAAGAGACATGGGTGTGACGGTGTCCCTAATGAAACTTTATGGGGAGATGCTTATAAATGTATATATGATGTAACTGGAATATGTTTTGTGCTACATGTGCCATGTAACATATCTCTGTAAAAGTTATGAGCTACTGAATCTATTCCTTCTGTTTGTATGCATATATCATTGTTGTAGATGAAGTTATGAATATTGGTTTTATATTTGCTGGGTTTATATATAGCCTTGGTAAGAGCATGGGATCATGTCTGGAGAAAAGAATGTGCAAGTTAAGTGCAAGAACTTAACAGACAATAGGAGGTACAGAGCCCAATCCACATCGGAGCTTGGCCAGGAATGCGAATGGCTGGACTGATTAGGGTCCATGGAGATGTGACTTGCCCATGTGATCCCAAAACTCCAGGGTAACATGATGCTACACAGGGAATGGGAAGGAGTAACCATCCAGGGGAGAAAGTCTATTTAAATCCTTGGAAAACCCCTCCGTTTTGTCTTCAGTTGGCTAAAGAGAGAGGCTCTCCACCCCCCAAGGACATACCTGAGAGAGACTGAACAAAGGACAAAGACAATAGGGGGTGTGAGCGATTGCTGGACCCAGGCTAGGAGTTCTACAGCCTGTAAAAGAAAGACTGGCACTACTGAGGTTTTTATATCTGTGTTGAGTTTGATTAGACATAGACGTGCGTGTTTTATTTTATTTTGCTTAGTAATTCACTTTGTTCTGTCTGTAACTACTTAGAATCACTTGAATCCTACTTTCGGTAATTATTAAAATCACTTTTTACTTATTAAGTTACCTGGAGTACGTGTTAGTACCTGGGGGGGGGAAGGGGGGCAAACAGCTGTGCATCTCTCTCTATCAGTGTTATAGAGGGTGAACTATTTCTGAGTTTACCCTGTATAAGCTTTACACAGGGTTTAATGGATTTATTCAGGGTTTGAACCCCACTGGGAGTTGGGCACCTGGGTGTCAAAGGCAAGA
>NW_027055652.1:0-7000 GCF_011386835.1 Chrysemys picta bellii | reverse complement strand
AATTTTGTGAGTTGCTGTCCCCTGCCCTGAAGCGCAAGGACACACGGATGCGAGCAGCCCTGACTGTCCAGAAGTGAGTGGCCATAGCCCTCTGGAAGCTTGCAACGCCAGACAGCTACCGGTCAGTCGCGAATCAATTTGGAGTGGGTAAATCTACCGTGGGGGTTGCTGTGATGCAAGTAGCCAACGCAATCGTTGAGCTACTGCTTTCAAAGGTGGTGACCCTGGGAAACGTTCAGGTCATCATTGATGGCTTCGCTGCGATGGGATTCCCAAACTGCGGTGGGGCTATAGATGGAACTCACATCCCTATCCTGGGACCGGCCCACCAGGCCAGCCAGTACATTAACCGAAAGGGCTACTTTTCAATGGTGCTGCAAGCACTGGTGGACCATAGGGGACGTTTTACCAACATCAATGTCGGATGGCCCGGCAAGGTTCATGATGCTCGCGTTTTCAAGAACTCTGGTCTGTTTAGATGGCTGCAGGAAGGTATTTACTTCCCTGACCACAAAATAACTGTTGGGGATGTGGAGATGCCTATAGTGACCCTCGGGGACCCAGCCTACCCGCTAATGCCCTGGCTCATGAAGCCCTATACAGGTGCCCTGGACAGTGAAAGAGAACTCTTCAACTACCGGCTGAGCAAGTGCAGAATGGTGGTGGAGTGTGCTTTTGGACGTCTCAAGGGGAGATGGAGAAGCGTACTGACTCGCTCTGATCTCAGCGAAACCAATATCTCCATTGTTATTGCAGCTTGCTGTGTGCTCCACAATCTCTGTGAGAGCAAGGGGGAGACGTTTATGGCGGGGTGGGCGGTTGAGGCAAATCGCCTGGCTGCTGATTATGCCCAGCCAGACAGCCGGGCGATTAGAAGAGCCCAGCGGGACGCGCTGTGCATCCGGGAAGCTTTGAAAGCTAGGTTCCAGAGTGAGCAGGGTAACCTGTGACTATTAAGTTTGTTTAAACAGAAGCTGCACCTGCCCCCGTTTCTTTACCCACTTAATGTTGACTATCCTCTCCAGTTACATACCTTGTTCACCCCGTCTCGCCCCTTCCAACACACCTTTAAAAATCCGGCCAGCATGAACTCTGCCCCTGTCCCAACCCCCTCGCGGCTGTCCCTGGGAAAGATCCCTCCATGCTGCCCCTGTCACGCCTCCACCGCATGGCTGTAAACCGCCGGTTACAGTTATGTAAAGGAACAGACAATCAGTCCCAATACTAACATTCCCCTAATTCAAAGCAGGTCACCATGAGTGATATCACTCTGATGACGATTTCGGAGACAGAGAAAGACCGCATGCTGCGTGAATGCCAGCAAGCACCAGGGCCGTATGCCACCATGCTTTGCGAGGCAATGATCCCGGAGTACTTGCTGCTAGCCTGGCGCGGAAAAGTTTCCTACCATGGAGGACGCAATAAGGCCGCTCTCCCCAGGAACCTGATGCAAAAGCTTTCACAATACCTCCAGGAGACCTTCGTGAAGATGTCCCAGGAGGATTTCTGCTCTATCCCCGGACATATTGACAGAATTTTCCAGTAGCTGCACTGGCAAGGACTAGAAACTAAAGCGCCTAGGGCAAACTAATCATGAAAAACCCATTGTTAAGATACCATTCCTATTCTGTTCAAAATAAATGTTTAAAACACTTACCTACTGATGTTTCCCCTGATTCACGGTCTGGGTTACCACCTTGGGAGGGTTGGTAGGGGATCTCCGTGAGGGTGATTTCCCCTGGCTGTTGGGGAAATCAGCATTGAAAGCGCTGTCGACTGCCTCGTCCTCCACATCTCCTTCCTCATCTTCCCCGTCCGCGAACATCTCCGAGGAAGCGGCCGTCGACAATACCCCAGCGTCAGAGTCCACGGACAGTGGTGTGGTAGTGGTGGCGGCCACACCTAGAATGGAATGCAGTGCCTCGTAGAAACGGCATGTGTGGGGCTGGGATCCAGAGCGTCCATTTGACTCTTTGGTCTTCTGGTACCCTTGTCTCAGCTCCTTAATTTTCACGCGGCACTGTGTTGCATCCCGGCTATATCCTCTCTCCGTCATGGCTTTGGAGATCTTCTCGTAGATCTTGGCATTCCGTTTTTTTGATCGCAGCTCCGAAAGCATGGACTCATCGCCCCACACAGCGATCAGATCCAAGACTTCCCGATCAGTCCATGCTGGGGCCTTCTTTCTATTCTGCGATTGCATGGTCACCTCTGCTGGAGAGCTCTGCATCGTTGCCAGTGCTGCTGAGCTCGCCACGATGTCCAAACAGGAAATGAGATTCAAACTGGCCAGACAGGAAAAGGAATTCAGATTTTCCTGGGGCTTTTCCTGTGTGGCTGGTCAAAGCATCCGAGCTCGGACTGCTGTCCAGAGCGTCAACAGAGTGGTGCACTGTGGGATAGCTCCCAGAGCTATTAGCGTCGAATTACATACACACCTACCCTAATTGGACATGGCCATGTCGAATTTAGCGCTACTCCCCTCGTCGGAGAGGAGTACAGAAATCGATTTAAAGAGACCTCTATGTCGAAATAAATAGCTTTGTTGTGTGGACGGGTGCAGGGTTAATTTGAGTTAACGCTGCTAAATGCAACATAACCTCCTAGTGTAGACCAGGCCTGAGGGACCCCACTTGTCATGCCCTTCCAACATGACTGTGAACTATTGATAACTATTCTCTGGGAACAGTTTTCCAACCAGTTCTGCACCCACTTTATAGTAGCACCATCTAGGCTATATTTCCCTAGTTTGTTAATGAGAAGGTCCTATGAGACATTATCAAAAGCCTTACTAAAATCAAGTTATACCACATCTACCATTTCCTCCCATACACAAGGCTTGTTACCCTATCAAAGAAAGCTATCAGGTTGGTTTTACACAATTTGTTCTTGACAAATCCAGGCTGACTGTTACTATCACCTTATTATCTTCTAGGTGTTTGCAAATTGATTGCTTCATTATTTGCCCCATTATCTTTTTGGGTACTGAAGTTAAACTGACTGGTCTGTAATTCTTCAGGTTGTGCCTAATCCCCTTTTTATAGATTGGCACTATGTTTCCCCTCTTCCAGTCCTCTCTGCCATCTTCCATGACTTTTCAAAGATATAGGTTCAGATATCTGCCCTGTCAGTTCCTTGAGTATTCTAGGATGCCTTTCATCAGGCCTTGGTGACTTGAAGATATCTAACTTGTCTAAATCATTTTAAACTTGTTCTTTCCCTACGTTAGCCTCAGATTCTACCTCAATTTCACTGGTGTTCACTATGCTCGACGTCCAATCGCTATAAAACCTTATGGTGAAAATTGAAACAAAAAAGTCATTTAGCTCTTTCCCCATTTTCACATAGAGTCATAGAATCTCAGGGTTGGAAGGGACCTCAGGAGGTCATCTAGTCCAACCCCCTGCTCAAAGCAGGACCAACCCCAACTAAATCATCCCAGCCAGGGCTTTGTCAAGCCTGACCTTAAAAACCTCTAAGGAAGGAGATTCCACCACCTCCCTAGGTAACCCATTCCAGTTCTTCACCACCCTCCTAGTGAAAAAGTTGTTCCTAATATCCAACCTAAACCTCCCCCTCTGCAACTTGAGACCATTACTCCTTGTTCTGTCATCTTCTACCACTTAGAACCGTGTAGATCCATCCTCTTTGGAACCCCCTTTCAGGTAGTTGAAAGCAGCTATCAAATCCCCCCTCATTCTTCTCTTCTGCAGGCTAAACAATCCCAGTTCCCTCAGCCTCTCCTCATAAGTCATGTGCTCCAGCCCCCTAATCATTTTTGTTGCCCTCCGCTGGACTCTTTCCAATTTATCTACATCCTTCTTGTAGTGTGGGGCCCAAAACTGGACACAGTACTCTAAATGTGGCCTCACCAGTGCTGAATAGAAGGGAATGATCACGTCCCTCGGTCTGCGGGAAATGCCCCTACTGATACAACCCAAGATGCCATTAGCCTTCTTGGAAACAAGGGCACACTGTTGACTCATATTGCACACTGTTGACTCATATTCGGCTTTTCGTCCACTGTAACCCCTAGGTCCTTTTCTGCAGAACTGCTGCCCAGCCATTCGGTCCCTAGTCTGTAGCAGTGCATGGGATTCTTCCTTCCTAAGTGCAGGACTCTGCACTTGTCCTTGTTGAACCTCATCATATTTCTTTTGGCCCAATCCTCTAATTTGTCTAGGTCCCTCTGTATCCTATCCCTACCCTCCAGCGTATCAACCTCTCCTCCCATGTTCTGTTATTGTCTTTCTTTCCTCATTGACTAATGGGCCTACCCTATCCTTGGTCTTCCTCTTGCTGCTAATGTATTTGTAGAATGTTTTGTTGTTACCCTTTATGTCTCTAGCTAGTTTGATCTCGTTTTGTACCTTGACCTTTCTGATTTTGCCCCTACATACTTGCATTATTTGTTTACAGTTATCCTTTGTAATTTGACCTAGTTTCCACTTTGTGTAGGACTCTCTTTTGATTTTTAGATCATTGAAGATCTCCTGGTTTAAGCCAGTGTGGTCTCTTGCCATCCTTCATTGCTTTCCTGTGCAGTGGGATAGTTTGCACCTGTGCGCTTGATAATGTCTCTTTGAGAACTTTCCAACTCTTCTGAACTGTTTTTCCCCTTAGACTTGCTTCCCATGGGATCTTACCTAGCAACTCCCTGAGTTTGCTAAAGTCTGTCTTCTTGAAATCCATTATTTTATTGTGTTGTTTTCCCTCCTACCATTCTTTAGAATCATGAATTCTGTCATTTCATGATCACTTTCACCCAAGCTGCCTTCCACTTTCAAATTCTCAACCAGTTCCTCCCTATTTGTCAAAGTTAAATCTAGAACAGCCTCTCCCCTAGTAGCTTTCTCCACCTTCTGAAAGAAAAAATGTCTCCAATACATTCCAAGAACTTGTTGGATAATCTGCCCTGCTTTCTTATTTTCCCAGCAGAGGTCGTCTTCAGTAGTGTAGAGTGGCTGTAGAGACATGTTCTGTAACCTTGCTCAGAGGAAGTCTAGATGATGCAGTGGTTAAAAACACCTGAACCCCATCTCCTCAGTTGCTCCACCTTTGCTATCACTGGTGGAATTGCATTGCTTGCAGGGATGGGTCCCAATTTTTCTAGTGCAGAGAAGGCGATGGTCAGGAATGTATACGGTGGTGTTGGGCAGAATTATTATCCCCCTAGAGCTGTGCTGTGTGTGGCTGAGTGTGACCCTGAAGGTGTCTGACCTGCTTTTAATGTTACACTTCTTTTGACTTACCTGAAAGTTGGTTTGGTGCTTGTGAAGTCTGGGCCTGATCCAAAGCCTGTTGAAGCCAATGGGCGTCTTTCCATTGACGTCAGGTCAGCACCAAGCTGTCACCTCGAGGACCACGAGTTCAAATCCCCTCCTCAGTTGTCTCCTGCAATTAGCTTTAGGAACTAAAACTATGGGAAATATTTACATAAATGATGGACTGTCTCAGAGGCCATCTAATGCCTGGCACCAAGAGTCAGTATAAAATGCGTAGATCTGCCGTGCCCTGCTAGGGTGTAGCCATCCAGCTCTCTCTTTACCCTCTCAGGGGTGTCTCCAGCGGGTACCTGAGGGGGTTTGAGAAGTGCCAACACAACCTCCTCGGAGCACCCCCCTTCCTCCTACAGTTGGCCCTGAGTCGTGCCTCCTTCGCTCCTCCTCGTTACTCCAGAACAACGGAAATTCACATGCAAGAACTTTGCTAACGTGGAGTTAAGGTTGCAGGTGCTCAACCCTGCCCTGGGCTCCCTGTGTCCTTTCAGAATGAGAGTGTTGAATTCCCAGAAGTCAAAGGTTGGCAAACCAGGATATGCCGAGGTAGAATGATGCTTCCCACGCAACTCGAACTCTGCCCCAGTGGGTCTGGGAATAGGAACAGGAAGTAGAACAGCACCAGGCCAAACCAAACTCACCCTTGTCTGTGTGCCCAGCACCAACCCAAATCAGCGTTCCTCTTCATGCCATCCACACTGTTCTGTGCAGCGCCATTGATTAAGGCGGGAATTGCTGTCGATTGGCAGGGTGTGAGGGTGAAGTCTGTGGTCTGCTTGAAGGACCCATTTGGGCACAGACCGAAGGGGGCAGAGTTGAGGTTGTTTGGCCTGAGTATCCATAGCCCAGCATTTCTTAGTTTGCTAGCCTTTGACTGTTGAGTGTTCAGTGCTTCCATTCTGAAGAGACATGAAAAGCACAAGTCAGTGCTGACCTCGTACAATGGTAACGTTTTTTGCATGTGAATAGTGGAAATCCAGGGCAACTGCATTGTAGACTGATCTGTGCACCAACCACCTCACTGCTAGGGAAGAGTAAGGTGATGACTGTTCCCTTTGGATAAGAGTTCCCCGTATCTACTAACTACGCTGAAGCCCTGCCTTGTGAGAGATGCTAATATACTCTCTCTTCTCCTCCTCCTCTGCACAGCAAGTGACCAAGGATCTAGTGGCTCTGACAGATCTGCCAAGGGTAAGTGAGGGGGGCTCTAGCCTGGGGGTTCACTGCTCTCACTGAGGCCTCTGGAGAGAGACACCTAGTCCAAGTCATTGGACCCTGAGTCTCACTGGCCCGTCCCCTCTAGCAAACCAGCCCCACGGAGCAGAACAGGGGAGTTCTGGATCTCTTATTTCCCTTTTATTCACACAGGTTTGCAGCCAAAGCCCCCTTGTTTTCTCTGCGATGAATTTAGGTGTGAAAGACTCTAGTGAGAGGGGTTTCTCTGTGGCTGCTGATAGAGCATTGGGTGAGATTTGTAATGATAAATCCAGCTGCTTCAGAGAACAGTCTCCAGTGAACCTGCAGGAGGGACAGAGCCCAGCACCTGAGGCTCCAGGAACACAGATCTCTGACACTGGAGCTAAAAGCTTTGTCGGCGGGGTTAGAGATTTTGTCCACTAAACGTGGAGCCACTAGGGTGACCATCCATTATGGCAGGTTCCCTTTAATAGACGTTGCCTGTGTTTAACTTCTGCAGCTTAACAGAGCCTGTTGGAGTCTGT
>NW_027055651.1:0-7000 GCF_011386835.1 Chrysemys picta bellii | reverse complement strand
GTTAGGATTTCTGATTTCTTTTAGTTCAATAGGCAGTGTAGAAATTGTATTAAATTTTAATATGTTTAGAATATTTTCTTCTAGGCTGATAAATAATCTTTCTTTTAGGTCAGGGATTCTGCGATGAGGCAAACAAACCCAACACTGGATCAGAAGGGGTTAAAGGCCAGTACTGGGCCCAGGTAGCCATGCCCCTCCAACCCTGCACAGCATGCTCCAACTGGAGAAGGGGTTGAAAAGGGAGCAGCACAGCTCATAAGGGAGAAGATGGGGGAGGAGGACAGACCTACCCTGAAGGCTCCTGACAAGGGCACCGGAGAAGCCTCCCTGAGGGAAGTGGGACTATATGCGGCTGGGGCTGACAGTTTGGTTACCTTTCCTTTTTCTTTTTACCTTATCCTGGACTGAAGGCGAGAAGGAGAGAAAAGCAGAGGTAGGAAGTGACACAGGGAGTGTAACTTGGAGGGCACCTTCAGGAGCCTGATACTGTTGACCTTCCTAGGGCCCTGGATTGAAGCCTAGTGGAGTGGGCAGGGCCAGGCTCCCCTACCACTGCCCCTACCACAGGAAGGGCTGGAACTGCCTCTACTCCTCACCACACCTCCTGAGTAAAAGAGGATCAGAACTTGAAAGACTGACCCATGGGAGGGCGGGGGCACTAAGTGTGCTAACCACTGGGCAACCTAACCCACCAAGGACATCATTACATTTGCTGGAGGATGTTGGCACATACAGTTTCCCAGGCCTGATAGTAGACCAAGGAAAAAAGAAAAAAAAATAGGGATGGACATTGAGAAATTGCTAAAATGGTTCTCGAGAATCAACAGCAGCAGGCCGCCCAGTAGCAGCAACAGCAGAGCCAACTACTCTAGCAGATCACTGCCCAACAGCAGCAGCAGACGGCAGCAGCAGCAGCTGATTAAGGAGATGACAGCCTAGCAGCAAGAACAACAGGAGTGACTCGTCCAGCAGATGATGATGCTCCTAAAACCACCCGTATTGACCTTGAGCCTAACCATGGGAAAGGGGAGCACCAATTCAAAGTCATCTGTCCTGGTAAAGTTGAGCAAAATGGGGCCTGTTGACGACCCTGGTGTTCCTTGTCACATCGGAGAGGGTGGCTGTCATGGCCTGATGGCTCAATGAGAGCTGGGCCACCCTATTGGCCCCTACTTGATCAGACTGGCCTGGGTGACGTATTGGGTGCTCGATACAACAACTCACAAAGACTATGTGCATGTCAAAGCGGCCATCATAGACGCCTTCAATATCTCACCAGAAATCTACCGACAACTGTTCCACCTTGAGAAATTTCCCTTGGGTGTGTGGCCACAGGTAGTCACCCAGAGCCTGAAGGAGCATTGCTGGTGGTGGCTCCAGCTAGAGAAGTACCAGGGTTCAGGTGACAGAAAAGGTCATCATAGAACAAATCACCCAAATCCTTCCAGGGGGAGGGCGGAGTTTAAGTGGGTAGCGAGACATCAACTGGAAACTTTGGCAGAGGCAGTGTCTTTGGCAGCGAATTACCTGATCTCCCTTTGGGAGAACCAACCAAGAAACCATTCCTCCCACTGGGAGCTGTTTTGCATGTGGTCAACAAGGACATTTCAGAAAGAGCTGCCCATTCATGGACTGTAGTTACGGGCAGACCTGGACAGCCGATAATAGGGCTTGGAAGAGGGACCCTGGGAAGATGTTGAACCCAATACAAGTGGATGGATTAGCAGTACATGGGCTGATAGACTCAGGCTGTAGCCAGACCCTGGTCTGGGAGAGGCTAGTGGGGACCAGAGGTGAAGCTGGTGACATAACCTACCTTCAGTGTGCTATACAAATGCTATACACAGGGATGTGTGACCCTATCCCACAACAGAAGTACTAATGACTATGTAAGAACACATTGAAATGGTGTGGCCGGGAGTGGCAAAAGACCTGGCCTACCCACTTATACTTATGTGTGACTGGAAGTTCTTTGAAAAAGTGGTCAAGGGTTCAGGGGGATGCCTCCATAGAAAAAGTGGAGCCAGAGCTGGAAGACCCAGGAAGGCGTGGGATGGCCATAGTGGCTGAGGGGGAGTCCAGGGAAGAAAGGGGCTCAAAGCAGTATGAAAACTCAGGAGAAGGACCATCCTCAGAAATGGACTTGTTGCCTGAACTTGATCGGGGCTTGCCACTACCTGCCAACCTAGACCTGGGGGACTTCGTGGTAGAACAAAGAAATGATCCAACCCTGAGTGGTACCTGTCACTATATAGCCATATAGCTTTCAAGTGGTACATCTGCATAATGAGTGGGTTATTGTCCTTCATTGAGTTCAAGGACTGTATAAATAAAATAAGTTACACTGAGGGCTTGTCTGCACCAGGTGTTTGATCCATAATAACTCAAGTTAGTTTGGTGTGAAAATGCCTGCGTACGCACAACACAATTAATTAGAGCGCAGTAACTCCACATTTACTATGAACTCTGGAGTCCCTTGCAAAGTGTATTATGTTTGATGCTAATTGAACTAGTGCAGAGTATTGTTCATGTGCTGCCACACATTACTTTGGAGGTCCTCCAAATGCTATCCTACACTACTTTGTGGTTGTCTGTTACTGACCTGTTTGTTTACCCGAGAACCTTACACTGCTCTGGGGTTAGGTTGACCTGATGTTCCCTCCCCCATTTAAAAACTGCTCCTAGATTCAAATATATTGACGTTGCCGCGATATTGCTCCAGAAGCCCTACAGCATGCCTCGAGCAGCCAGTTAGAGCCGTACTGAGATCCTGGATCTCATTGCCATCTGGGGAGTGAAGAATTGATCTGAAAAATCAGTCCTGAAGTTTGAAGCGAGTCAGTTTAATGTTTTTTTCCTCCCCTTAATTCACTCTACTGTAACTCAACTATCCACCATGCAATCTGAATTCAGAACAGTCAAAAGATTCTGGCGCGGGAGGAGTTATAGCAAGGATGAATTTGACGCTGTGTTTTTATTATGCTTGGTGTACTAGACAATAAGCAGCCTGTACATAATGAACTTAATGCTTATTCATTGCCCATACATTATAAATGGTATAATTCCCCAAAACACTTTCCAATGTCTGGCAACAGCATATTCAGCAGTTTGGAC
This sequence comes from Chrysemys picta bellii, assembly GCF_011386835.1. Classification (NCBI taxonomy): domain Eukaryota; kingdom Metazoa; phylum Chordata; order Testudines; family Emydidae; genus Chrysemys; species Chrysemys picta. The sequence continues at coordinate 3,886 of NW_027055651.1, read as the reverse complement.
TGTGGAGTGCATTGATTAAAGTACAGTTGAGCATCAAAACTCCTGTTGGTGGCTGGAGACAGGTCCTGAGGATTTCTCATTCAATTTGTCATCATGGATTCTGGCCAGTATACAGAAGCATAAGACACCAAGTGACATGAGAAGAGGTACCTGGGGCACTACATCCTCTGCTTCTGGGTTCTGCCTCGGTCTGCCTCGGTCTCCAAGCAGTCAAAGAGAGATTTCTTTGGGGCATACTGGTCTTTGCAGTATGCAAGCTCATAGCTGGACCCAGTCTGTAAAGTGTATATTTTTACCTTCTCAAAGGAAGCTTTCCATTTCCAAGAGCTTATTCTGCAGTATATATTAGTAATGACTATATCAGCTATGAACATCACAGCAAAATGATCAGGTGATGACTATTGCAGAGAGGTTTTATGCAATGAGTGTAGTCTGGTTTTACTAGGAAGATATGCACGTGTAGCTGTTCCGCTTTACTAGATAGCATGTGCTCAGATAGGTGCCATGTAAAATACTCACAGCAGTGATCTAGCTTAAAGGAATGTCAGCTGAAGCACATTCTCTTATGCTTCCAGCATAAACACTCCAGAATGAAGAACAACTCAGTCAAATCTTATTAAAGATGGCTAGTTGTGAGGAGGTTGTTTCATAGTTTTCCATTACAATGATTATAATTTTTTCCCCAGGGCTCTATTAGTGAAAATGAATTATTCTTGGGGCATGTTTATACTGCATCTGGGAGCGAGCATCCTACAGGTTTGTGCTGGCAGGGATCATGCTAGTGCTGTAAAAATAGCTGTGTAGATGTTGTGGCTCAGGGTGGAGCTTGAGTTCACAAGGCCACTCCCCCCATCCCAGGCTTTACAGCCTGAGCTGCAACATCCACACATGTGTTCTTTGTGTGCTAGCACAAGTCTGTGGACCTGGGCTGGGAGGCTGACTCCCCCATGCAGTATAGACATATCCTTGACTTGCTCTTTCAGGAAAGGAAGGTGCCAAGTCATCAGATAGGAAATTGAGCTTCGTGAGGAAACTGTTCAGCAAAAATTGAAATTCTGGATAAGACAGTATTTTTATTTTCCAGAAAAGTTGTTGAAATTGTAAGTATGCTAACTGGTGAAGTTTACTTGTTCCATTAACTGGACACCTGAAACACTACTGACTAGTCAGTTATCATTTGGGCTGTCTTAGATAATTTAAATATTATTAAGAATATAGCTCTTTTAATGTTTTGATATTTTAATTTAATAAAAGACTTTAAAATCTGGTGGTGAGACAGCATTAGGACAATACATTCTGTACAAAACTCTATTAGAAATGTATTTGGATTTGAACTTTCAAGGGCATATAACAATATACTATATTAAATTAGATGAAGCCTCCACCCTTTGGAAGATAATATGATTAATTATGGAAAATATTAAAAACAGGTTTCTTCCCAGGGTCTGTTAATGCTTTGAAATGCAAAGAAAAGAGTGCTAATGATTAAGCATTTTAAGGGAAAGGCCTAAATTTACTTTTAGCTGTAAAGAATGGAGTTCTTATCCCAGCTCTGAGGCTGATAGGTGAGTACCCTAATCACAGGGCTCTGGGCTGTTCAGATGTGGGTTTCTTTCAGTCTCTCCTGTTGAAGCTGTTCCACTGTGGATGAATAAGTAAATGTGCATTGGGCCGAAGAAAAGTGAGAATGATGCTATAGTCCAGGTGGGCAGGTGAGTGCCCTATGTTCAAATTCCTTCTCTGCATCAGGCAGGGGGGACCTGGACCAGCATCTCCCACATCCTGCGTGAGTGCCTTAACCAGTGGGCTAAAGGTTATAATGGAATTCCTCCCCCGCCTCCCCACTCCGTCCATTTTGTATGGAGTTAAATGTTTGCTGGTGCTATTCTTGAAAGAAATGACTTAGTTGCCTGATTCTAGGAGAGGGTTCCTGGTTTAGGCACTTAACTCTGCTTGGGATCTAAACTTCACAAGAGGGGTGGGGCTTAGGACACACCCATGTCTTTGGCATCTACTATTAGCTAGCTTAGGCTACTCCTTGCCTAGCATGCAGGCTTTTGAGAGTCCCATTCTTTGGTGACAATCTCGCCCTACACGCCTAACTCAGAGATGGGGACTCAACAGGTGGGCTAAGTGCCTAAAAGTTATGTGTTGTAGTTGTGAGTCTTGCAACACCTAAGTCCACTTGTGGATTTGGGCCTGACTCCTTATGTGGACGTGGACAAGTCACGTGATCTCTCTTTTCCGAAGTGTTCCTATCTGCAGAATGGGGATAAGTTACCTACTCCACAAGGCTATTGTGAGGCTCAATATGTTGTTTGTAAATATTTATGGAAGTGCTTACATTTTTAACTGAAGTTAATAAATTATATTTGCACTTGTATGAATACATAGCTGCCTGCATCAACATGTGTCAACCTGAATTACTCCAGTATTTCGGTGTCTTTTTGGAAACCACCACATGCAAGTACGTTTCATGTTCTGTCCCTAATACCGAATGTCCCTTCATTTAGTGTCTTGACTGTATTTCTGAAGTGGTGCATAACAGGAAATTTATTCATGAATTGAAAAATATAAATTCACATGAACTTGGAATGAACTAAAGTGAAACTGAGAATTTCCATAGACTGATTTGTATGTTGCTCAAGAGTCAGGACAACAACGCCTGGTGTTTCATTAACTACTACATACATATGTTAATCCAGGGGTCAGCAACCTTTCAGAAGTGGTGTGCCGAGTCTTCATTTATTCACTCTAATTTAAGGTTTCACATGCCAGTAATACATTTTAACATTTTTAGAAGAGCTCTTTCTGTAAGTCTATAATATATAACTAAACTGTTGTTGTATGTAAAGTAAATAAGGTTATTAAAATGTTTAAGAAGCTTCATTTAAAATTAAATTAAAATGCAGAGCTCCCCGGACTGGTGGCCAGGACCCAGGCAGTGTGAGTGCCACTGAAAATCAGCTTGCGTGCCGCAGGTTGCCTACCCCTGTGTTAAACTGTCGTGGAAAAACACATGACAGCGTTGCATGTATTGGAAAAGCATGTGAATTCATTGGTATTTTTACTGGCACAAACAAGTATTGTGGTAATAGAATTAGGCCATTAAAAGTCAATGGCAAAACACAGATTGCTTTCAGTTGGAGTAGGATCAAGCATAAACTGAATTTATGTAACCAGCACCAACTGGAATCACAAGCCCATATTTTCAGGGGATTATATCTTAGCTTTTTCAAAAAGTTACTTTGGGCTGAAATGTATCCTGAAAGGTACTTTAATTACTCCTTATCTAGCATTTCAGGTGTACATGGTGCTGTACCAGTGGCACCTGCAGCCGTATGCATTTTATGCACAATGTGTACCATTGGCAGTTGTAAGGAGGACCACTTCTGCCTACCCCACTGCCTACTCAGGTCTAGTCCTGCCAGTCTTCCATCATGACAAGACATGGGGGCCAAAACTGAGTGAGTGGCATTGCGCCCTGGTGCACAGGGGTCACAGAGCCGAACCTGAAGGGCTTCTAGTCTAAAGGCACAAACAGTACTATATAGACAGTATGAAGACAGACCGATGTATGGTCAGGATAGCCAGAACACTTTTTATTAAATAGCTTTGTTACACTCCTGGGCAGACACCCTAGGTTATCTTGTATGTAACGGATAACTCCAATTGAAACCGTGGTCCTATTGAGGGCACACAATGTTTTTCACAAGTCAGTTTCATTACTGTTTGTCAGATTTTTTTGAGATTTCTTTTGTACTCCTGTAACACAAAAAATAACTTGCTTGTTTTATGGATTAGTGTCATGCAACATTTTAGTTTTCTTTTCAGCTCAAGTAGATATTGCATGAGCTATACAAGAAACACTTTTTATAGAACCTAG
>NW_027055650.1:0-7000 GCF_011386835.1 Chrysemys picta bellii | reverse complement strand
GGAAATTGTTACTCCTACACGTACAGCTTTGTTACCATCTGAGACAGGGTAGGACTCGGTACCAGAACTGCCCACCATGTGGCTTTGGATTTGGATCATGCTATCATTGAGCATGGTATAGCTGACATTTTATAGCCCATTTTGAATTTAATCTGCATTTTGATGTAGGGTTTTTTTTTTTAATAGGCAGAATCTTAAACACAGCCTTTTAGTTTGCCTACAGTAGAATCAGACACCAAGGCTAGAAGGGACCATTGTGATCATCTGATCGGATCTCATGTATAACACAGGTCAACGATAGCACATATTTCATTAGTGAGACAATCGCACCTAACCCATGCTAGGAGTTGCATATTAATGGACTGTGACTCACTCTCTATGGACATGTTTTGATTGCAGCAATATGTGAAGCCATTTCAAGACTGTCCGGGGGGGGGGCGGACGAACGGACAATGAAGACAGCCCTATCCTTTTTCATGAAGGAAGAAGATGGTGGATACAATACCCCTCTTGAGGGATCTGAGCCCCTTTATTGGATGTGACCATGGAGATTCAAAAAAATATATATTCTGTTATGGATCAAAATACCACAGTTATTTCCCATAAATGAACTCATGCGGCAGTTGCTGTGTTGATAGTGTTACCTTATCCTGAAATAGCACTTGTACTGATTACTGAAGAACATGTGCTTCTGTTTTACTGTTACTGGATACCTTAGTAGTCATTATATGGAAAAAAGCAAAGGGGTCTGGATTCAAAAAAGTTACTGAAAGAACAAGCTAGGAGCGCTGACAATGGTGACATTGCTGTCCAGATCTATCCATGCTTGAGAAGGCACTGAACCAAAGAAATGAAGAGCATTTGTTTTTATTCTAGCAAATCTTGTCAGTTTTATTGAAGAATTTGGTACAAAATCATTTAATTCTATTGCCACCTCATCTTATCACTAGTAATTTGTTTTCTTCTAAGTGTCCCTACAATTTCAAAGGGGAAAAAAATACCAATTCTTGAATTTGTTGGAAAGCATTCTGCTCTATAAATACACTCTTTGGAAAGATGTATGTTACCAGTAGAAATGGGCTATTAGTCTTAGAACTGGCAGTGCTCTCCACTGCTGCTATCATTCTTAGTCTTCAAAGCACACAAACATTCAAAGTCCATTAGCCAAATTCAAACGCCACTCACTTTGTTCCACCTGTATTCAAAATAAACCAGCATTCTGCATTGTACAACTACACCTGAGGAGCATTAGTATTCCACTGCCCTCACTTTGAAGAGGGAGGTCATTTATAATGAGTGTATGTATTTCAAGGCTTGCTGCCTGAAGTACATCTATTCACACTGATCTGATTAATTTCTCTTTAGTAATGTATAAGCACACATCTGTGTGCCTCAGTGACATCTTAACTGCTGCCTTTCTGAAAAGATTACACCTCTTTGGAGTGAAAGGGTTGAAAACAGACATGCACTTATTTAAAGCCAGGATATAATAATCACAGCAAGAAAGAAATTACTGTATTGAATTTCACTTCTCAATATAGTTAGTTACGCTTTTACTAAGTAATAGGTTAAAAGATATGCAATAGTAGATACAATAATAGAAAACACGTGTACACTTCTACAGCACCCATAGCCAGAGGATCTCGAGGTGCTTAAATGTTAACTATGCCACACCACACCACAGAGAGGTAGGCAAGTATTCACATCCCTATAATGCAAACAAAGAAAGTAAAATTAAACAACTTGGCCAAAAGTCACATACAAAGTCTGGGTCACACCCAAGAATTTAATAAACCAGACTTCTGAACTCCCAGTCCTGTGCTGTAGGTACTACAAGGCCATGTTTCTCCCCTACTTTGTGAGGTTATTTTAATGTTACAGTCAAGTCTGTGGAAAAGCAAACATGTAAATACTTTTAACTTTATCCCTTACTCAGAATATAAGCCTGGAAGCTTCTTCCCTGCACTTCCTTTCTCCTTTATTTTGAAAGGTTTCCAAATAAGGCAGCAATACAAGAGTTTCTTTAAACTTTTAAAATAAAAGCAAATCTTAGCCTACCCAGGCTCACAGCCAAATCCTTTACGCAGAACCATTAAATAGTTGAAAGTGATCTACCACAGTTTGAGGGCGAAACTTTATTTATTTATTTATTTAAAGGCCACGATTCAGCAAGATACTCAAGTATGTGTAACTCACACGCTTAAAGTTATGCGCATACCTGAATGCCTTGCTGAATCGGGGGTTTACAGTACAACTCTATAACCTTCTCCTGCCCTCTCTCTCCTGACACTGTTTCTTCAGCTCCCACAGTTGTTCCCCTCTCTTAGGCTGGAAATAAGGTGTAAGTTTGTTTTTGTTTTTATCAGTGTTTTTATCACTGGAACAAGGGTCATGCTGGATTCTCCATCAATGACAATTTTAAAATCAAGATTGGATTTCAAAGATATGCTCTGGGAATTATTTTGGGAGGTTCTGTGGCCCAGAACTGCCTGGCCACCCTGCTGCCCGCTCATATGCCCAGGTTGGCAGGAGACACCCCATCTGGCAGTGCCAGGGCCCGGAAAAGGGGCAGGCAGGGTCTTCCCACCACAATGCCCCACTCCGAGTGTGGATCACAGGCTCCTCTGAATCAGCAAGCGACAAGAGCCAATGGGTTGGAGTGAAGAACTGGGCCCAGCCCCGTGGGACAGGAACCGCTATGCAGAGTGAAAAGCAAGAGAGGGTCCTGTGGCACTTTTAAGACTAACAGAAGTATTGGGAGCATAAGCTTTCGTGGGTAAGAACCTCACTTTTGCATCTGAAGAAGTGAGGTTCTTACCCACGAAAGCTTACGCTCCCAATACTTCTGTTAGTCTCAAAGGTGCCACAGGACCCTCTGTTGCTTTTTACAGATTCAGACTAACACAGCTACCCCTCTGATACTATGCAGAGTGAGCTCACTCTCCAGTCTCCCACCCGGGGCCTCACCCCCACACTGGGACAGAGACTGCAACCTCCACATACATACAGACCAGAGCAATCAAGTTCAGTCCTGTGCTCGGGAAATCAAGTTTTACAAAAATTGTACTATTACATTCAAGACACTCAATTACTTTTGCTCAGTCTCATCCAGGTCTCGTTACAGAAGGAGCACAGATATGCCTTGGGAAAAAAAAAAGTTACATCCTGAAATTTCATCTGAGAACAAAATGACTTGATCCCACCCCGTCCCCCTTAAATTCCTAATATAACGAGCGCCTTTGACAAAAATGGCACCTTTCCCATTCGTACCTTGTCAGAGACGGTTCTTTCACACAGCAGCTTCTTTGATGTACCTCTGTTGTCTAATGCTAAACTATTCACAGCCACACCAAGAACATTTACTCAGGGTACATCTACACTACAGCGGGGAGTCGATTTAAGATACGCAAATTCAGCTACGTGAATAGCGTAGCTGAATTCGACGTATTACAGCCGACTTACCCCGTTGTGAGGACGGCGGCAAAATCGACTTCTGCCGCTTTTTGTCGGCGGCGCTTACTACCACCTCCGCTGGTGGCGTTAGAGCGCCGATTCGGGGATCGATTGTCGCGTCCCGACGGGACGCGATAAATCGATCCCCGAGAGGTCGATTTCTACCCGCCGATTCAGGCGGGTAGTATAGACCAGGCCTAAGACAGAAACAGTCTGTTGCATGTTTCCATTTGAAGTCACCGCTGAAAGACTAGAGATACACACCACCTCCTCACTCAACAATAAATGGCGATGGGATTTGAAATCAGTGTCTCTTCAATAGAGTGTAGCCCAATCTATGAATTGTATATTAATCATATTGATTACTTAAGAATCCCCAGATATCACTCTGGGGTTTGACAGGTTTTTGTCCCAAGATCAGGCCCACTCTTCTTAAAATTACAGTTTAGTTGGGAACCCTGATGTGCACTGTTGCAACACTGACACTACAGGAACCCTTCTGTATCACTGCTCCCTTCACCTACAGTGAGGACATCTGCAATTATTTTCATAACAGGCAAGCTTTCCATTGCTCGGATGAGTCTTCTCTGGAAGTCCTCTTGTGCTGGCATATATCCATTGGCATGCGCAGCTGGCTGTGGGGACCAAAAGGTGTTGCAAAGGCAGGGCCGGCTCTAACTTTTTTGCCGCCCCAAGCAAAAACAAAAAACAAAAAACCTGCCCCGCCGTAACAACCCCACCCAGCACTGCCGCGCTGAACCAAAAACACACACCCCCGAGCGCTACCTGCCGAACCAAAAACAAACAAAAAAAACCTGAGTGCCGCCCCGCCACCCCAAGATTGGCCACCCCTTACAAGGTGCCGCCCCAAGCACGTGCTTGGTTGGCTGGTGCCTGGAGCCGGCCCTGTGCAAAGGTTGTCAGCATGCTAAACTATCTAGAGAGATGCACCAAAACCTTTTCTTCACATCAGACTGTATGGGTTCTGCAAAGAGGTCATCAACAGCGGGCCTTGGATATTGGCATTTTTCAATGCTCAGTCCAATTCACCCTAAGGAATCACATTGCAGGAGGCCCTTTTATTAAGCTGAGGTCACAGCATTTCTTTTAACACTGGTGCATGCAGAGAGATTGGAATTGTCCCTTGTTGCTTTCCTGTGATGAAGGCCTGAACCCAACGCCTGAAGCTCTCGGACTCAAGGAGAGAGTCTGATGTCATCACCACTGTCTGATGTGCCATCCACCTCTTTCTGAGGCCCTTCCTCTGCTCTTGAACATGCTGCTAAAGTGGTTCAGCTTGCCACATTCTTTGCAATGCTCTTGTAGTGTGGGGCGCTTCTCCTTTACCTGCTCATGCGGTCTCCCACAGTAAGTGCACTGCACTAAGAGCCTGGAGCCCTTGCCACATGCCCTCCCTTGCTGTTGTCTTACTGCATGTACTTCTGTGTGTGTCATCTCCCCTAGGGCTTTCATCCTCTCAAAGCTTCCACTGCACGCCCCAGGTCTAAGCATCTAATTTGACATCACCTTCCCAGAGCAGCCCTGCCACAGATGGTGAGCCCAAGTGCTGCAGATTATCCAGAATTAGGGAGTGTGTCAAGTCCTCAAAATTGCAAGTGTCCTCAAGGCAGTAACAGGTGTATCCATTACCCTTCCGATTGATTTCTAGTGAAAAATCTGTGCCGCTCCAGGTTTGTTCTGCTTTGGGAAGCAATAGGTCCCTATGGCTCTTGGGACTGCTGTGAGGCAGTGGTGAGCTTCAGAGTGGTGCAGGTCTCCCTGCCTTATGGCCCAATAAGGTAAAACCGCTTCACTTTCCTTCTGCCGTCATTCACCTGCATGGCCAGGTCTGCACAGAGCTCAAACTCCTTTCGTTGGGTCCATCCCTGGGCTAGGTTTGTATCTGCAAAATCCAAGGCTCCAGACTGAGCTCCATGGCTCACACGTCCAGCTGCTGCACTTTAGAGAACTCATAGCTCCAACACTGCCACCATGATTCATTTGAAAACAGCCTGCATTCAGCATCACTATGTTGGATCAAGTGGAACTTCATTATACGTTGTGAACTGCTCTGTCCATGTGGCTGAGTTGCTTCCAGCCTAACTCCCCACATCTCATTTCCACTGGTATCCCTTCAATAATGATCCCTCCAGGAAACAAGGACTCTCCAACTCCAGTTCCACTGGTCATGATATAGTTCCCTTCAGCATATTATCCAGTGCTTTGGACAGGCTAGTTTGTAACTACTTATACATTGGGATTTCTAAGAGCTCCCTTGGGAGTCAGTCACTCCAAATGACTTCAGCATTGCCTGATGCTAGACAATATAAACAAACTGGAAAGAAGAGTAGCAACAAAGTGACTTTTCTCAATAGGTTTATTTCTTAGCACGAGGAATGTAGTCATCATCGCTTAGGAACTTATGACAAATCTCCTCCAAGACACCTAACTGACATAGAAAGGCTCAAGCTACTTAGCCACACCTCCTTCCTTTACCAAGAGCTGCTATCCTTATCTTGAATGACTACAACTGATTTCAGTGGGCTTTGGATCAGGCCCCAATGGCTATTAAAGCAGGCAATCTTTTATGGCATTCATCCATACCTATTTCTGATCTGTCGAATTCCATTTTTTCCCCCAATGTAAAAGGTATGCTATAGTCAATGCTTTCCCGTCTTAGCCCTCAGACATCTAGAGGAAGAATGAGAAAAACTTAAGTCTGAGGTTTTCTGAAATTCCTCTTGGTAACCTCCACCTCAAGATTCCCATATTGATAGGAATTAAATAGAATTCAAAGAAAACAGCACCACACACAAAGCAGAGCCATTCTAACCCTTTGGACAAACAAAATACACAGAGCATACCAAAATGGTCTTATGAAAGTTCCTTTGGGAGGTGACCCTTTTAGGCCACCTAACAGGATTACAGATTGAGAACAGAGCTAGCAATTTATCTTCTTAACAACCTGAGACCCAAATTTCTCTTCCCAATAAAGTCTAACACTGTTAGGTATTCATTTGATTTGAAGAGACATGAGTATGTCACCCTTAATTATGGAGATAGAGAATCCTTTATGCTTCAAGCATTATACTAAAAAACCTGATACTCTTCAAATGATGGATATAATGGATACATAACTGAAGCGATGTAGAAAGATTGAAAAAGATGTATTGTAAACGTTCCCATTATGTTGGACACAAATTTAATTCTGTTTGGAAAAAAAATGTTAGGAAAATTAAAAATTAAATTTCAAGTCATGATCTTCATTGCACTAAAGCCAGAGAAACAAATGAAGTTGTTATAAAGACGTATGGTCTGTTTTTTGATATTTCTCAGTGGATCTTAAGAATTTAGATTTTATGAACTCTCTGGATGCTCATCTTTCCATTGGTGTCTTTCACTGCACACTGGCACATTAGACTGCATCATACCTCTTTTGGTAAGGGGTGGAGGTCCAGGGTGGGTGGGACTGGGCTGAATGGGACAGCTATAAAGGACCATCTATAGTTGAATAACCCTGCTCTACTAATCAGGGGATTACTGATTG
>NW_027055649.1:0-7000 GCF_011386835.1 Chrysemys picta bellii | reverse complement strand
CCACAGAACCTGGAGACCAAAAAATTACGGGGGACAACTAATAAAAGAACAGGGGCAGGAGTGAGGTCAAAGGGTCAAACAAAGCGAACCAGACGGGGACACCAAGCAGAGAACCTTGGACAGCACCCACTGCTCCTCGAAGGCATCAAGGGAGCCAGCGGACGCCGCCCAGAGGAACTCTGCCCGGATACATGAACGAACGGAGGACCTAAAATAGGCCCCACAGTCACAGGAGATTCCATCGGCCAACCTCCTCACTCTGGTTGTATAGATGGCCAGTTTCGCTAGGACCAGGAGGAGGTTGACCAGGAGGTCCCGTGACTTTGTGGGGCGATGGATAGGGAGTGCATAAATAAAAAGGTGAGGAGAAAAGTGCAACCAAAATCTTAACAAAATATCCGTGAGGAGCTGGAATAGGGGCTGCAGCCTGGCGCACTCCAGGTAAACATGCGCCAGGGTCTCCCTCACGCCGCAAAAGGGGCAGGTGTCTGGGATAGGGGTAAACCACTCCAAGTACACGCCCGTGCTCACGGCTCCATGAAGGAGCCGCCAACTGATGTCCCCGATGGGCTTCGGGGTGGCAGAAGGTCCCACCACTTCGTATCGGGGTGGGACGCACAGGAGTTTGGTAGAGGGCAAATATACTGGTCACTGGATGAGTAGTTTTCTGTTCCCTGAGTGACCAGAGCAGGGGCTGCACTAGAGTAATCAGGAACCTGCTAGAACCAGTTAAGGCAGGCAGGCTAATCAGGGCACCTGGGTTTGAAAAGGAGCTCATTTCAGTTTGTGGTGCAAGTGTGAGGAGCTAGGAGCAAGAGGTGCAAGGAGCTGAGAGTGAGAGGGTGTGCTGCTGGAGGACTGAGGAGCACAAGCGTTATCAGACACCAGGAGGAAGGTCCTGTGGTGAGAATAAGGAAGGTGTTTGGAGGAGGCCATGGGGAAGTAGCCCAGGGAGTTGTAGATGTCATGCAACTGTTACAGGAGGCACTATAGACAGCTGCAGTCCACAGGGCCCTGGGTTGGAACCCGGAGTAGAGGGCAGGCCCGGGTTCCCCCCAAACCTCCCAATTGACCTGGACTGTGGTTTTTCCAGAGGGGAAGGTCTCTGGGCTGTTCCCCAACCCACATGGTGAATCTCTGAGGCAAGAAAATCTGCCAATAAGCGCAGGACCCACCAAGATAGAGGAGGAACTTTGTCACACTTTGCATAAGCAAGATAGACATATCAACACAATTGTTAACTTCCAATGGCAGAATTTATATTAGCAGTGATGTTGTAAGAGGTAAACAAACTACAAATGAATTCTTCCCCTCCCCAGGTTGATTTTGTAGTGCTGGCATGGAACATCTTCTGACTGGGAAACTGAGAAAGTTAGCTCTGGAAATTACTTGGGGGAAAAGTAACTGCATACCATTTTACAAATTCACTTTTCTGACAATTGCATTTTGTACAGCATGGGCAGGTGGAGGAGACATTTTGTTAAGCAAGTTGTTTTCAACACTGAATAATCAAAAAATTAAATAAAAAAGGCAATGAAGGCTCCTTAAGGTCCTTGAGTCAGATACTGTAGGATCGTTACAGGCCTGAAAATTCCTTCACGTGCCACTTTTACTGCCTCACTCTCAGATGTCATCAGTTTCCACTGGTAAAAAATGCTTCTAATTTAGCTGCAAATTATTTATAGAACTGTGGTACGGAATTCTATTTTCTGTGTACTGTCCATCTTTATATGGACTAACTAGAAGTCTGTCTCCCTGTTTAAGGAGCAGAGCTCTTAAGATATTTAAGATGGAGAATCTGAGCGCAGAAGCCCAATCCTGCAACCCTGAGTAACTAGACATTCCTTGAGTTCATAGAAGTACTGGAGACTAATGATGTGTTAAGTTTCTCAAACACTTTAGTGTTTTCATGATGAAAGTCTAAAAAGATAAAATTCCAGTGAGTCTCTTTGTTCTGTTTGTCATTTGCTGTAATTTAAGAGAAGTCATCCAGACTGAAGATACGCATTTTTGCCATGTGTGTTGGGAAACAATCACAACAAAAACTCCAGTACATCTTAGGTTCCATCAGGGGCATGAAGATTTTCCCTTATGGCTGCACTATTATGTGAAACAAACAATTAATTAGTTTAGAACACTGACCTCTAGTCTTGTAGGATGGCTCTGGGACCACCACTTGTGTTAGTTCAAATCATGGCCCAGGAAGGAAATAAACAGCTCAGAATTTGTCCTAAGCAGGATGCCTTCTGGAAACCTGGATTGCTTTTATTACTTTTCACTGGTCTCCAACTAATGGCTGAATGTTGTTTGAATATGAAAAAAAAACCATTACTAAAAATAGAGTATCTGTGGGTTTGTTTCAAAAAGTGATAAAGCGCAGTTATTCAAACGAACCTCTCTTCCTCCCGGACCTCATTGTGTGTCCACATGTGCCTCTAGAGGCACCTTAATGCTTCATAGTGTCATTCTGATTCGTGTTTTCTAAATTATACTGAGGAAAGGAACCTTCTTTTTGCAGCAAAGGTTAATGAGCTCAAGCTCGCCCCTTTCCCTCGGGTGGGGTTCTTATTAATGGTCATTGAAAGGTGAACCTCAAGAGACATGATTGTTGCTCCTTCCCACCAAAGCTGCATCCAATCGATATTCTATTTGCTAATTTAAATCTGGAGATCTTTCTTCTGAAAGACTCTCATTAATGGGGAGGACAACTTCTCTCAACTACCTAATCCTGCCTGTTCTGACAAAACACACCAGGAAACAAAGGGAGGACGTTTAAAGTACTCCAGCCAATTTGTTAATCGACTAGAGTTCCATTTCAACTGAAGCTCTGACAGTATTGTAACCTTGACACAAGATGCGTGACAGAGAGTCCATTTCACTCAGAAGGTCCCACTTCCGCTCCCCCACCATTGGTGGTCACAGGCGGAGGGAGCTGGAATGCTTTATGCCTGCTGACACACTGCAATGGCAACAGTTTCAGATGCAGACTGTTGGGGGACTTTTCCTCTTCCTCCCGACAGCTGGGGGTAAATAGTACCAAACAGGAAACCTTAATAACGTCAAGAGACACGTGCTCTCTGCAGTGCAGCTCACAGTCTGGAATCATTGGATTGGTGGAGTGGGCGTCAGATAGAAAGGAAGCAAACATCCACACTTAATGGAGTTGGTGGTGGGAGGGGAAATAACATGAAAAAGGAAGGGGAGTGAATATTAGGACATTTGGGTATGGGGGACAGGGGAGCAGACATGAGCAAAGGACCTGTTGCTATGGTACACTACCAGCAGAACTGGTAGCACCACCATTATTAAAATGACTCAACGCTTCCCACGATAAGACCCTATTTCCAGTTGCTTATAACTTTACCAAACTTCAACCATTGGGACTGACATTTTCTGTCAGGTGCTTGCCTTGGGCTGAAATGGTTTGGAAAATTTCAGCCACAACGATTCAGTCGTATCCGAGAATGAGGCTCGGGGAAAGTGTTTGGCTCATGTTAAAGATTCCCACTGACCTTTCCTTTTCACCAAAACATGGGGGCGCAGGAGCTTCTCAGAGACTTCACTTCTAGCTGCAGGGTGGAGTTTGTATCAGAGATCTGCATTTTGTCATCCCTGTTAGAATCCACCCCAATTTGACAGTTACAAGCTTTTGGCGGGGAGGGGGGAAATCACAGTTCATACGTGGTCACAGGCTTGCTAGAGTTTCAACTCAATTCTCCCAAGATTCCTTCCATGTGGAGCCTCCTGCCCAGGGCTGCAAGGGATCAAATAGAAGGTTCCCTGCAGTTGCAGCTCAATTTTATGTTATGCCAGGAGCAAGCAGTGGAATGGAGAACAGGAAGACTGTCTCCGCTGTGCTCTCAATGCTCTCTTGCTGATGCCCAGGCAGTGATAAGGAGGAGGAAGCAGCTATCAGATTCAAATGCACCGGAGATTAGAGCTGGACATAGAGGGAGAGCAGATTGAATAGAGAGGGACAAGGACCTGGGAGGGTCGGGGGGGGGGGGAAGAGATAGATTGGAGCCTGATAGAGGGAAATGAAAACTGGGACTGCTAGTTTGTCAGATGGGGAGCTGGGGAAAACTGGGACAGGGTAGGCAAGGACACTGGGACAGAGATGAGGAACCTGAGGAGTGGAGACAGACTGCTTAAGTGAGGAGAATGGGACTGGAGCCAGATGAGGGGAAGAACAGGACTGCAAGAGGGAAAGGTCGAAGCGTCCAGGGAAGAAGGGGGTAAAAGTTTGGGGGAAATGATCACAAGAGTCTGTACCCCCTACAGCACACTCCTTTCCAGAGGCTGGAATGGAACCTATGATTCCCAAGTCTCCCCATTCTTCTGTTGTCAACAAATATCTGTGAAATTCACTGGCAAGGTGTCCCAACCCCACTTTAGTGCTGGTCCACACAGAGGATGACAACCTACTACTTCAATCAGTTACTTCATTAGCTCAGGTGGCAGAGCTCTGTGTGGTAGATCTAAAGCTTCCAACCCTACTGGTGACTAATGTGGGTGTCAGTATGATATCATATAATGGAATTTGTTTATTCGTATTGTTTGTTTTTTTAAAAAGCCTAGGAAATTACACACAAAGGCACAATAGCTAAGTCAAACCCAGTCCATAATAAATGGAGATATTCTTGCTATTGACTAAGAAGCCCGGAGTTCAGGGAAATATTTGTCTTGTTCCAAATTAAGTAACAGAATGCATATGACTGTACAACCAATGCTGTCCCATAGGGCTGGAAGCTGCATCTATGCGTGATGGCTGACTAGACAATACTGAGTCATTCGCAAAAAGGGGTGTCAAACTAAATATTACATTCACATTGCTTTTAGAAGAGAGGTACTTTTCTAATTAATCTGCACATTTATTTCAATCTTATAAGAGTAGTCTTGAGGTATTAAACTATAGGATTCCTTAGAATATTATAGTATTTTTTTAAACTATACAAATAGCCGTGAACACTATATAATAAGAATTGTAGCTCAAGTGCATAGAAGCCACTATAAATTAAGGTTGGCAAACCTATTGTATTTGAACACTCCCTGTTAAGTTGTGACCGTTTTGAAATGTTGTGAGCTTAGGCAGAAGTCTTCCATGTCTGGTCTCTGAGCAATGAAATTTTTGGAATGTTTAGTCAAAAATGGTTACGTTCATTTCTTTAGCACTAGGAGTGGAATAGAAAAGCAGAGACAAAAAGTTTCCCCTCACCCCATCATAGCATTTTTTAAACTTCCCTAAAGGAAGCATAATCATGGCAAAAAAAAAAAAAGTCAGTAAATTAGCATTATCCATAAGCATGTATGAAGTTAATCACATATGTAAGGTTTGCAAAACGGAGGCCTCAGACAGTCCTTTGAAAAAACTACATTAGAAATTCAGTAGCTACATATTCCCCTTTACTTTTTGTCCTTAAAAATAGCTTGCATTAAGAAGTTTTCCATTCCAGACTGGAGAACTTTTTACTTGTTTGGGCCACATATCTATTAGCAACCAGAATGAAATAGCGTCTCTGAAAGTTGTAAATCACTGGATGTATATATTGACTGTAGTGAAAAATATATGGAAGTGCAATCTAATGGATTGGTTAAGTGCTTTAGAATAAGAAGTATGTTTTCCTGTAACATTTATAGTCAGATATTTATAATTCAAACGTAAATGTTAAATAAGCTCCCCAGGGAGAAGATTCAGAGACTTGAGCATTGACAGGTTATATGAGGCATTATAAAAAATGAAATTCCAAAAGCAAAAGAAAAGTTATTTAAAAAGAGAGAGGCTGAATGACCGTTTGCTCACCACTCAGCTCTAACGACAGAATGGCTGATTCTTCCGTTTGGAGATGGAACCACCCTCTTCACAAACAAGCCAAAAAACCCAGCACACAATCTGGTTTCATTACACCAGAAAGTTTGCCTTTCCCATCCCCCAAAACTTTTTGTTGCATGAAAAACCTCAAACAGATGTCATTTCTAATTAACCAAAATATTTCAGTTGACTTGAAACAACTTTGAGCTTTTTGTTTCGGTTCAGCCATTTTCAGGTGTTTTTCACCCTTTGTGGGTTATTTTTAATTAGTCAAAATAGGAAAACAAAATGGCATTTAAAAATAAAAAATTGAAACAAAAAAAGTCAAAACTTAGTGTTTCAATTAAAAAAAAAGGTTTGTTCATTTGTTTTTAAGGGGAAACTATTCATTGAATTCAGCCTGAATTTGTGAATAGTTTGAGTCCCCCCCAAAAATGAATTTTGGAACAATACAAAAATCTATTTGCTAAAACTCTTTTTGCCCAGCCCTACCTATCTTATTATTTGCAAAATTCATGCACAGAAGAGCAAGGAAATGAATAGTTAAGGACATCACAAATCTTACATAGCCCATGCATTCTCATCAAGTACAATGAAATCCATATTTCATCACAACAACCTTAACTCTGATCCATGTATTTTCTAAGTATTATTTTTGTGACCTTGATTTTGGTATCTAAAGAGTTTCTTTTTAAGAGATACTGTTAAAGTGAAAAATATCACTGAAATATGTTTATCAGTTGACAGTAAAATTAATGGCAGAGGACATGTACTTGTTGTTTCTTGAGAATAATGTTGCATTCTTTAAGACTAAGTTAATTGGGGCAGAGAATTTCTGTTCTGTCTTTGTACAGTGCCTAGTTCAATGGGTTCCTGCTTCAGAAATGCGGCTTACACATGCCACCGTGTAACAGCACCGACTCACCACCGCTGGCGCCTCCTGCTGGTTGCTCCGGGAATTAGTTCAGTCCAGCTCTGGAGCACCCTCTGTGGGTGGTGTCTTGCCCATTGTCTGCTCTATTCCACTGTTTCGGACCCGCATTGCTCCCCCACTCGGCGGTGTTCTCTTCAGGACACTGCCCTCCGGCAGTGCCCACTACTTCTTTCTCACCCCCCTTCTGGGGGGGTCACAGCAGTCCTTTGGCTTGCGCCTGCTGCAGAGGCCAACCACAACCCAAAGTCTAGCCCCTC
>NW_027055648.1:0-7000 GCF_011386835.1 Chrysemys picta bellii | reverse complement strand
TCACTTAGGACAGTTTTTCAGTAGTTTAATCACACCCTCTCCCAGAATCCCACCGAAGATGTGAACCTTCTGAGTTACAGTTTAATGCTCAGGAGGCACATGGTAGTTGTGAAGCATATAGCATTGACAGACGCTTTGCCCAAGTCTAACCCATTATTGCTGTTTAACAGCACAATAACTACACAGATCCATACAAAAGAGGCCCTTACATATATTTCCCTCTGACTTTCCTCACCACTTCAGAGCCTTCTTTGGGCTGGGGTCAGATCTTCTGGGGTTGTCTAGGTCCATCTGCTGCAGGTCTGAAACATGGAGCTTTCTTCCTTAGCTTGCCTTCTTTGATGTTGGTCTATCCCTTACCTTCCTCCTGCTCAAGCTTCCCTGGGAGGCTTTGAGTCTACTTCTATATTCCCCTATGGACACTTTAGCTTCTTTGTTCTGCTTGGTAACTTTCCACTCTCCACTCCCCCGCCCCTCAGAAAGGTAGGGTAAACTGGTTTCCTCCTAGGATACAGTTAGTCTTTATGATAACTCTTAACTGGTCAATATTTAAGAACTCATTGTCCCTGGTCCAGTGAGATCTTGCTTTCAAGCTTGTAAGCTAAAGTAGATAAAGACCTAGAGATATTCTATGATGCTATGAAGATTGCTGTAACTCCATAATATTCACAGACAGATTCTCAAACTCATGTTATAAATGATATTTTAGGTTTCCCACATCATATTTTAGGTTTCCCACGTCATATTGCTTTTCAAAGTGTATGGAAGTTGGTTTTTTTTATTCTCTCTCTCTCACACACACACACACACACACACACACACACACACTCTTTGAGGTATTTGTTCTGTCACTATCTTGGTGACCTTGGACCTCTTGTTGACTTATAGTACATCTGAGATGAGAGTAGCTGGCAGGTCTAACATAATCAAGCCTTAAGGATTTCACCTCTCTTCAGAAGTGAGTACATTATTAATTTCCTGATGCACATACACAGGAGGCCAGTGTAATTAGTGCCAATATGAACCATCACCTATGGATTGCTGCCTGTCGACTTCAGAAGCCTGTCCAGTCTTAGAATGATGACTCATTTCTTGGCTCCAGAAAGGTAGCAAGCCATCGTGTCATTCTGCAAGGGACAGGCAGACCTTCTTTCAATTCTTTTGAGTACTGACTCTCCAACAAGGATCTCCTTGGACAACTGGAGAACTCTTTGGAGGCAAGCTTGATTTTCATACAGGTTGGGCCAAGCTGCCATCTACAGGTGTCCCATACATCTCTGTTCCCTGGGATCTGCTGTACCTTGAGAGGTATATTCCAAAGATTCCACACTGAGGAGTTGGCATCAATTCAAAACTTTTATCTGCATGGAATTCGTCCCAGTTCTCTTCTCGCCAGTGGCCACAGCCTGCCTATCTTTATTTCCAGCCATGTAAAATGCCTCCATAGACCTTCATGGGCTAAAGCTTTGTGGCCTTCTGCAAGGGACCCTGCTTACTCAGGGGCTCATGGCCCAGTTATGCAGCCTGTACTCAGAGAGCAAACTATCAATCAAGTAACCAACAGATGAACCAAACACACCACTTACCGAGTCCTGCTACCTCCAAGCACAGAGTTTGCAGCTACTCCCTCCAATTCTCCCCATTAGGTGTGTCTGTTCGTGGCTAATAGGGGAACCTTGAGTAGGAATAGAGAGGTTTTTACTTCTGTATTTGGCACTGGTGCAAATGCTGCTGGGATACTGTGTCTAGTTCTGGTGTACACAATTCAAGAAAGATGTTGCTGAATTGGAGGGAGTTCAATGAAGAGCCACAAGAATGATTAAAGAATTAGAAAAGGATACGTGAAATCAACAGCTCTTTGAGTCTATCAAAAAGGTAAGGGGGGTGATTGCATCTGTCAATAAGTACCTACTTAGGGAACAAATATTTAATGATGGACACTTCAGTTTAACAGAGAAAGGTGTAACAAGCTTGAGTTATGGCTTGAAGTTGAAGTTAGACAAATTAAACCGGAAATAAAGTGAAGGTAATTAACCACTGAGGCAATTTACCAAGGGGTGTGGTGGATTCTCCCTCACTGGCAATATTTAAAATGAAGATTCTCTCTTTTCAAAAAATATCCACTCTAGCATGGAGCTGGGGCAGGCAGGGATCCTGCCTTAGCGGCAGCCCCACTACACTGCCAGAGATTGCAATTGAATGGGAGATCCTCTAGGATTGACCAGTTGGTGACCACTGCTCTATGGATTGTGTTATACACAAGGAGATGAGACTAGATAATCACAACGCTTCTCCGGGGGAGTTTTGGAGGGAGTTTAGAGGGAGAGTAAGATACTTTCCTTCTAGCTGCAGCACTATGGGTAATATTAAGATGGCCAGCAATGGAACAGTGAGGGGTGACCTGCAATGAATGTGCCATGTTCTCTTTCCTGCCTCAAGAGAGAAGGGATTTCATGTGCATGAAGTGCAAGTTGGTGGCTGTGGTGGAGGAGAAGATTCTTGCATTGGAGGGGAAAGTTGAGATGCTTCTGAGAATCAGAAAAGCTGAGGAGTTCCTAGAGAACCAGGCTTACGAAACGCCATTACCCAAGGCTCGAGGAAGAATGGAGCTGGCCACAAATAGGGTGACCAGACAGCAAGTATGAAAAATCGGGACAGGGGGTGGGGGGTAATAGAAACCTATATAAGAAAAAGACCCAAAAATCGGGACTGTCCCTATAAAAAAGGGACATCTGGTCACCCTAGCCACAAAGGAGTTGGTGAGATTGAAAATCAGAGAAGAGGCCTGTCAGTCATAACCACCAGAGGTAGGTGTAACAACAGCATTCTGTACAACTGGAGACAGATTAGGAACTGGCTGTGGCCATCAGCGATAAGAGGACCAGGAGGAATTCCAGAAGTTTTGACTTACCGGCACTCCCCATTACCCCAATATGCCAGATAAAGCTTTAACTGTACATAGAATAAAAATAAATGGAAGAAAGGGAAAGTTGATAGTAATGAATATCAGAAGTTAGGAATTGTAGAAAATTGACAAGAGAAGCAAAGGGACACAAGGAGAAGTCTGTGGCAAGCAAAGTTAAGAATAAGATGGAATTTTAAAAATATATAGGGAACAAAAGGCATCGTGACAATCCATCACTAGAGGGAAATGGTAGAATTATTAATAATGCAAAAAAGGTAGAAGCGTTCAATAAATATTTCTTTTCTGTATTTGGGGAAAGCAGATGATATAGTCTCATCATATGACGATAAATCTTTATTCCACTTGTATCTCTGGAGGATGATACACAGAAGCTACTAATGTTAAACACTTAAATCAGCAGGTCCAGAGAACTTGCATACAATTGTTTTTAAAAAGCGGGCTGAGGAGCTCGCTGGACCATTGATGTTCATTTTCAATAAGTCTTGGAACACTAGGGAAGTCTAGAAGACTGGAAGAAAGCTAATGTTATGCCAGTTTTTAAAAACTGGCAAATGTGATGACCCAGGTAATTATAGGACTGTCAGCCTGTCGTAGATATCAGGTAAGATAATGGAATGGCCAATACAGAGCTCTATTAATAAAGAAGTAAAGAACAGGAATGTAATTAATGCAAATCAATATGGGTGTGACATTCTATGCCTTGGGGGGCGCATCCTGTAACCCCCATATTCCTCATTTTTATATAATTGTGATACAGCATATAAAGCAGGCCGTGTGAGGTATCAGGGGAAAGGTGATGATCTGCTGAAAGTCATTTTTCTACCTAAATATGTATATCATTAATGCATATGAAGTTGTGAGAATGTATTGTATGGTTGTCACTAAAATATGCTGTGGGTTTGGGAGGTGTTGACCTGAATTTGGTGGGTGAATTTTTATGGCTCACCACTGATCGTATCTGACCAGAAGATTTATAGGTTCTTATCCAATTCATACTACAGAGTTTAAGAACTCAGAGTTCTATATCGGGAGAGGATTCTTGGGGTACTCGGCAAGAATGCTTACACTGAGGACAATACCAAATTGATAAAATCTTTATTGCCATTAACATAAAACAAGGAATGCAATGAAACTTATAACTACAAAACAGTAAAAGAATTCCAAAACTCCTGCCAGTAACATTTCTATTATAAGTACCTTAACCTACCATACTCGTACCCTTCCTTGGGAGCCTGGTACTAAGAGGTGAAGGACCACCCTCACTCCTGGCATGCCCGATTACGGGATGGTACTGGCTTCCCCGATGGTTAGGAATGTTGAGTAGTTACTGCATAAACTAAGCTAATAGATAGATGATTGATAGATCGTCTCAAGAGTAAAGTACTCCAAGAAACCGAAGCTTCAGGAGTTAGAAGAGTATAGAGCTTAGAACCAGAACTTAGAATTTAGAGGAGCAAGAGCTTATCTCAAAAACTATCCTAAAAGACTAACTAACCAACCCTTATAGGATATTTTATAGGATCCTGATCTATGTAATTCAGGCCCAGCCTACTATACTCAAATCTTGTTTCTGTACCCTAAGAAATTTATGGGTACCCTTCTCCTATAGGTTAGTGGATTATGACACTTCCTTTCTAAATATATTAATAAGAATTATCTCACTCCAAAACTGCCACCCTAGGCTCTCTTGATGATCTCGAGTTGTGGTGTACCCTGCGGTTACCAACCAGTTGTAAGAGCTGGATAAACCTGTGATGTGATGTGGATAGTTCCTTCCTTTGGTTCCCCAAAGTTCAGGGACCATTCTTAATGGTGCCAAAGGTTACCAGCTTTTATGCTAACATATTTATAACTGATTATACTTTTTGCTATATAGCAGATCTTACAAGCCGGTAGGCTTCTTGCAGTTCAGCAAAAATTAGGAAATACATGTCTCAACACATCCTAAATTCCAATGAATTAATACTGATAAAATAGAAGAATAAAATGGATTAATATTAGAAAAAGAAACATATTAATTAATACTGCTGGCTGAATTAGAAGGATAATAGCTAGCAAAATAATCCTATGGGCTACAGAAGTGCCCAAATACTAGCTCTCCAGAGGGACAAGGGAGGTAACTAGCACCCAGGTGGGTGCTAACCAGACATCACCAGCCATTGTCCAGCAGAGGAGTTACAATTCAATGATTCACTCACAGGAGACACACCGGGGTATTGCTTCACTTTGTGACTCAGCAACACCCACCAGACATGCCTGGACTTGTGTTCTCCAGCCACATGGACTAAGGGTATAAAACAGAACACAGGGGCCCCATGCTTGGCCTTTCCCCTGTCCCCACCTACGCTGCAATCAACAAGGACACTCAGAGGACTGAAGACTCCAACAGAGGAGACTGGCCCAGGTTTAAGGGACAATCGTGTATATTAAGGATGCAATATCCAGTGGGGTAAGAAACTGCTTAATCTAGATGTCACCCAGTCTAACAGGGTTGAGAGTTGAGGCTGCATGCTTATGTTTTCTTTTGGTAACTAACTGATTTTTTGCCTATCACTTATAATCTATCTTTTGTAGTCAATAAACTTGTTTTACTGTTGATCTTTACCAGTGAGTTTGCCTGAAATGTTTGGTAAATCTGATCAGGTTTGCAAAGGCTGGCATATATCCACTTTCCATTGATGAAGTGGTGAACCAATTAATAAAGTTGCACTGCTTGCCCTGAGCGGTGCAAGATGGTATATTCCTGAGGTACCGTTCTGGGAGCTGGGGGGATTTGGCTCTGGTGCCTTTCTCTGGGCTGGTCTACACTGGGGGGGATCGATCTAAGATACATAGCTTCAGCTATGCTATTAATGTAGCTGAAGTCGAAGTATCTTAGTTCGACTTACCTGGCCGTCCTCACGGCGGAAAGTCGACTGCCGCGGCTCCCCTGTCGACTCCGCTTCACCTCGGCAGGAGGACTGAGTACAGGCGTCGATTCAGGGATCGATTTATCGCGTCTAGACGAGACACAATAAATCGATCCCCGATAGATCAATTCCTACCCGACGATCTGGCAGGTAGTGTAGAAGTGGCCTCTGTATGATATTTGAGTGGCTCTGGCAGCATTCATGCAATCTGTCTGGGTGTGGGGCTCCACATGCAGTTGTGCAGAGTGCTAACAGCACCTGGAAGGGTTTGCTGCTTGTCACTAGCAAAGCACTGTGAGAGACAGCCCAGGCTGGAGAGTTAAGGGGACACAGTGGTCCCACAGTCCCCTAATGGAAAATAGATCCTGTCAAACTAACTTGATATCTTTTATTATGAGATTACTAGTTGGGCTGGAATGGGTAATAACATTGACATAGTAGACGGACTTGGCAACACATGACATTTTGATAAAACACTAGAATATAGTATTAACATGGCACATATTAATGGATTAGAAACTGGATAACTGACAGGTCTCAAAAAGTAACTGAAGTAGCCTTAAGAAAGGCTCCCGCCGCCGCCTTTACAGACAACGTCCCCCTCAGCAGAAATACACAGTGCTTTGTCCAATACTAAGTCTGGGACCCTGAATTTGTCAGGAGTCACTTTTTTTAAAAAATCAGGAAAGTGACTAAATTGCAGTGTCTCTTCCATCTCTTGCTTTGTACAAGCTGCTCTTTGTGTAGATTCACCTAAGCAGAATCAGCCTTTCATCCACATGGGCTGGGGCAGGATTTAGTTACCACCTTCTTCCCCCACACCTCACCCCCGACATAATTAAAGGAAACCTTGTTATAATTAACCTTGTTAATACATCTGTATTGTGATGTGTGTAGGAGCCCCAGTCATGGGCCATGCCCCCATTGTGCTCACTGTGGTTCGAGCCCAGAACAAAGATGGTTTGTGGCCCAAAGACCTTATGATCTAATTCCCCTGGCACTCCCAAATTCCCAATGTACTTGGCAGCCACACAGGCCACCCATCCACTTCAGAAAAAAATTCATTAGTGCCAGGCGTTCTGGAATAGTATCGATGGCTGTTTATCCCGATTGCAGAGGAGACCGAGTGTGTGGGTGTTGTGCAAAGCCACAGCCATCTGACAGA
>NW_027055647.1:0-7000 GCF_011386835.1 Chrysemys picta bellii | reverse complement strand
AAATTCTTTCAAAGGAAATCCAGATGTATACATCTGACTGGGGTACATGTACACACATACACACGCACACTCACATGTGCACACACTCATGTGCACATACACGTACACGCATACATACACACATGTACACATACACATATGTACAGATGTACACATACACGCACACACGCTGTCCCTGGAGCGCCCCAGGATGCGACTGATGGGGTGGCTGGCTATTATGGAGGCAGAAGGGGGTTGGGAGAAAATAATCAAGAAGAACTTTTGCTGAAAATGCAAACCTAAGCTGGAAATCTGTGCAGGGCTGGGTCAGCGAAAATGATCTTTTGAGCTGTTCTTATTAACCGTGGTCCTGTACTTCCTGGTTTGCGTCGGACCCAGGCAGGAGACTGGGCTGCTCTGAGCTGTAGAAGCCATTGGAATGAGCCAGGTCGGAATGAGCCAGGCCCTCAGAGCCTTCTGCCACCAATCGCCCCAGCAGTCACTGATCCACACCAAACCACGTCCTTCCAGTCAGGCAGTTTCATATGCACACGTCAAACCCTTGGTTTGCCACTCAGACACCACGGTGATGGGCACAGTAAGGCCCGAGAGACGCTAAACAGGCAGACAGACAAGGAAATAGTGGCCCTGCCTACAGGTGTGTGTGTGGTGCAAACGGATGAACACCAGTTGCTGGCTGAAGGCACAACCTTAATTCCCACATCTCCTGTCTGTCAGCTATCGTTCGCTTGGCAGCCAGAGCTCCAATATCTAACGCAGCATTTTGCTCTGGCCTATTGTGGTTCTCATGTCCGGGGGCGCCTTGGCCCCTGGTATCAGGAGCGGTGCTAAGGAGGCTGCTTTTCAAAGGTCCTTAAGTAGGGTTGTCAACTTTCTACTTGCACAAAACCAAACGCCCTTGATCCAACCCCTTTCATGCCCTTCTCTACGGCCCCACCCCCACTCACTCCAGCCCAGCCCGCCTCTCTCAGTCGCTCGCTCTCACACCCTCACTCACTTTCACTGGGCTGGAGCTGGGGGTTGGAGTGCAGGGAGGGGTGAGGGCTCCGGTGGGGATGCGGGCTCTGGGATTGGGCTGGAGATTAGGGGTTTGGGATGCCAGAGGGGGACCCGGGCTGGGGCAGAGGGTTGGGGTGCAGAGTCTGGGAGGGAGTTTGGGTGCGGGAGGGGGCTCAGGGCTGGGGTAGGGAATTGGGGTGGGGGTGTGGGGTCTGGGAGGGATTAGGGTACAGGAGGGGGTTCCGACCTGGGGCAGGGTTTCTGGGTGCGAGCTCCGGCCAGGCGGCGCTTACCTCAGCCAGCTCTTGGTCAATGGCACACCGGCGCTAATGCAGGCTCCTGACCCCTTGTCTCCCTCCGCTGGCAGGCTCTGAGCAAGGCCTGCCCAGAGAACATGGATGACGAGCTCTCGATCCTGCTGACAGCACCCCCCAGCACAGACAAACTCCAGCACATCTTGGAGGTGAGCAGAATGGGGAGGGGCAGCAGGGGTTTTACCTTAGCCCTGGGGACTCCTAGAAAAAAGAGACTGGAAAATCCATGTTTCTATTGGGTCCTTCCGAGTATGCATTTGTGATATAAACTCACTGGGTGACCTTGGGGTAACTCACTTCCCCCTTACGGCATCAGTCTTCTCCACTATCAAATCTACACTGGGGAAGAAGGACAGAAGCCCGGACAATCACCTTCACCTCTGGGTGTCTGGTCCTGGGAGCCGAAACCAACTGGACTATCTGCCCCATCTCCTAAACTGCCCTGTCTTTCCCTCCTAGGGCCTTGTCCTTAGTGCTCAGCCTGGCCCCTTCCCAGCTTGTCCCTCACCTTTAAAGGACTCTCCAAGCCCCTCCCATGCCTGCTTCCCTTGGGGTCTCTCTCCTGGCTGAGCACAGGCTGCTCTTCTATCTCTCAGCAGGCCTGGGTCCTAGTCACAGGCTGCATCTTGTCACGTGACCCCCACACTTCTTCCCTTCGCCCTAGGGAGCTGCATCACCTGGGCTAGGTGCAGTTGAGCTCCAACCCCTTTCCTGGCCATCTCACCCAGGGACAGGTTGAAACTGGAAACCTGTGGGTAACAGTAACTGGTTGCTCCCAAAGGTGCTGAAGACACAATGGAAGAGGAAATCCTTTGGCCTGGATTGAAATTATTCCGACTGAAAGTGAATGAGAGAAAATAGGTCCAGAGTTCTCTTCCTAGCAGCAGAAAATGTAGCGATTGATAGAGGTTCAGGTCAGAAAGGACCATTATGTGCATCTAGTCGCCCCTCCTGTATAACTCAGGGCTAGAATGTGACCAAGTGGTTCCTTCAGCCAACCGTAGCATGGGACTGAGTCGGAGCACGTCTTTTGGAACGACATCCACATGCAGGAGAGCCAGCTGGCTACCTGAAAATCTCTCTTCTGCAGTGACGTGGGGTTAAGGGACACGGGGGAAAAGACATGGCGGCTGTGACTAAACTTAGAGCAGCAAGGCCAGGAAAACCAGGGTTAGGTCCCAGGCCTGGCTATCAGATCTGCTGTTTTCTATTCCTGGCTTTGGGACCATGAGCGAGTCTCTGCACCGCTGGGTGCCTCGGTTTCCCCAGCTATCAAATGGAGCTAATCAAGGTTTTGTTTGTTCTCCCCATTTTACAGGGTGGGAAACCGAGACACAGTTGGGACCTGTCTACACTACAGGTCTGTCGTGCGTTTGTAATCTGCTGACCCCCACATCTTGTTCAGAGCCTATGGATAACACAGCTCCTAAAGGTGCCTTTGTTCTGTGCTTATCCCCTATGTACCAGCAGGGCTGGACAGCATTTCTCACTGTGATGTGGGGAGCAGGTCCTGGGTACTAAGGGTCTGAAGAAGCTCTCAAGGACTAATTTTTTAAAATAATTGTTATCAATGAATTGGGAGAAAACATACAATCACTGCGGATAAGATTGAGGGGTGACAAAATACAGGCAGAGTGGTAATTCCTGATGGGGAGAGGGCAGTGATACAGAGCGATCTGGCTCATTCGGCCAGCTGGACCCATTCAAAGAAAACAAGTTTGAGCAGAGCCCAATGCAAGGTCCTATACGAGGCAACAAGGCACGCCGGCCACACCTCCAGAATGGGGACGTGTATCCAGGAAAGCAGTGACTCTGAAAAGGATTTAGGGGCCAGAGTGGAGAAGTCACTCAACATGAGCTCCCAGTGTGATGCTGTGGTGACCAGGGCTAAAGCCATCATTAGACATAGGAGCAGAGCCGTGAGTAGGATAGGGAGGTGACACAGCAGCAGTGAGACTGCTATTGGAATACTGCCTCCAGTCTTGGTGTCCTCCTTTGAAAAAAATGGTCCTAGAAATTGGAGCTGGGGCAGCAAAGAGCCATCAAATGTTCTGAGGGCTGGAGAAAAATGCCTTCTAGTGAGCTATTGAAAGAGCTTAACCTGTTTAGCTTATCAAAAGAAGATTGAAGGGGACTTCATTGAAGTGTTGAAGTGCCTTAATGGAGAGAAAATACTGGGTATTAAAGGGCTCTCTAGTCTAGCAGAGAAAGGCAGAACAAGACCCAATGGCTGGAAGGTGAAAAGAGACAAATTCCTATGACAAATAAGGCACAAAGATTCAACAGCGAGGATGATTGAACACAGGAAGAAGCTACTAAGGAAAGTGGTGGATTCTCCATCTCTTGATGTCATTAATAAAGACTAGATGCCTTTCCGGAATGTGTTTGCCTCAAAAGTAGCTATTGTGGTAGACAGGAGGCCTGTGATATGCAAGGGGTCAGATTAGACGCTCTAACTGTCTCTTCCGGCCATAAAGTCTACTCATTTCTGAGAAACCGAGTGTAGCATTG
The DNA here is from genome assembly GCF_011386835.1 of Chrysemys picta bellii. Classification (NCBI taxonomy): domain Eukaryota; kingdom Metazoa; phylum Chordata; order Testudines; family Emydidae; genus Chrysemys; species Chrysemys picta. The sequence goes on along the minus strand of NW_027055647.1, from coordinate 3,176 downwards.
GGAGCAGCCTCTGATGTTTTACTGTCTAGCCGGCTTGCTTCCTAGAATGAACACTCATTGAGCGGGGTGATCCACAGGGAGTAGCTCAAACCTCCAAAGGGTCTGGCCTGCGGCAGGACATTAACACTGCAGGGGAGGGGTGGGTGTGGCAGTGACATCACAAAGGCCTTTTCCAGGACCTCAGCCTATTGGCCAAAGGTGCAGGGGAGGTGGTGACCTCACAGAGAGATGCTGACATCAGCCAGGCAGGACAGGGGCGCAGGCCCAGGGAAACCTCAGAGACCCCTGTGTCTTTGCTTCAGCAAGTCTCCTTCTCGAGGTCTCTCTTTGAGGTCTGAGAGAGTATTTGGGTTCACGTACGTGAGCACCAGGAGGAACCTCTTTTGAGTTTTCTCCTTTCTTTTTCGTGATTTCACTAGAAAACTGACGTCCCTGTTTAGAAGGTAAGAGCCTCCGAGAGGTTTGGAACCTGTTCAGTCTGATGCATCTGGCGCCAGCTGAATTTTAGGCATGGAAAACACTAGCTTAAGGTGGCCGAATTTTATTCCGCACCTGGGATTTTGTCCCTTAGAATCACTGGGGACATTAGGGTTTGTTCTTTTTCTTTTACCTTTTCCTCCATCCCTCCCTCCTTTCTCTTCATCTCTTACTTCTTTTGTCCTTTCCCCGTTCCTCTCCCACCACCAGGAGGGGGGTGTGTGTGTCGTGGGGGCTGCTCTACAACTCCCATTGTGGGAGGTCCACCGAAAAATGTGGCGTTGAAATAGTGCTCAGACAGTGATCCCCAGCGGTGACCTGGGCCATCCTTTGGGCTCTCTGGTGAGAACCCTCATCCTCCCGCCCCTCGGTCGCTACCCTGATTGGCTGAGCAGGGGGTTATTGACAGGGAGGAGACTCAGGTCCCTGTTGTTTTCTTTTAAGACCAAGAAAATAGTCATAACCAGTCATATGTTCGACAAATTTTGCTGCTTCTCTGCAGTTCATTATTTTCTCTACCATTCCAGTTCTCCTAAAATACTTGCTGAATAATTACTATGAACTCTTGCTGGTCTGGAACTCACTTGAGAACATTTTATTCAGGTCATTCAATGTCTGAAATTCAAGATCCGATGGTTAGTTTGAAAATCAGGTCTCTTGGGTCCTATTTCCAACTCTGCCACGGACTGGCTGTGTGACCTAAGACAAGTCAATTCCCCTTTCTCAGCCTTAGCTTCTCCCTCTTTCAAGTAGGGATAACAATCCGCTCCTACCTACCTCCCAACAGGTGGAGGATGGGGATCTATTGGAGAGTGTCACTAGGAGCAGTGCATAAGATGAGGTGTCCTATCACGTTTACTCAGATCCGATTAGGACATAATAGAATGGCTGAAATAGTCTATTTTATTTGTATTTTATTATGTTGCAATTGTTAAGAGCAGCAACTACTTAGCTCAGACTGAAACATCTTATCTAATTTTTGAGATCTAAGTGTCTCCTCTTTGTGTGCGACGAGACAAACACGTACTCCTGTTCTTTTTGTGACACAGAAGATGCTTTTGTTTTGCAACAAAATATTTTTGCAAAGAATTTTCATGCCACTTGATATGATTTCAAGAAACAAACTGGTTTAGTTTGAATGGGATTTTCGGACAGAAACGGTTTCAATGAAATTTCCCCACCATCTCGATTTCTGGGCTCTATCCCTGTCTTTGGGGGGGTTGCTGTCTGTTAGAACAGGAGTCTGATTTGGATAGGGATAGAGATCTCTTTAATGTTTTTAATGAAGTAAATACTAATGGGAATTGTGTGATCATGGGAGACTTTAACTTCCCAGATATAGACTGGAGTACAAGTGCTAGTAATATAATAGGGCTCAGATTTTCCTAGATGTGATAGCTGATGGATTCCTTCACCAAGTAGTTGAAGAACCAACAAGAGGGGATGCCATTTTAGATTTGGTGTGGGTAGTGAGGATCTCTTAGAAGAAATGGTTGTAGGGGACAGCCTTGGTTTGAGCGATCATGAGCTAATTCAGTTTAAACTAAATGGAAGGGTAAACAAAAATAGATCTGTGACTAGGGTTTTTGATTTCAAAAGGGCTAACTTTAAAAAATTAAGGAAATTAGATAGGGAAGTGGATTGGACTGAATAACTTGTGGATCTAAAGGTGGAGAAGGCCTGGAATTACTTCAAGTCAAAGTTGCAGAAACTATCAGAAGCCTGCATCCCAAGAAAGGGGGGAAAATTCATAGGCAGGAGTTGTAGACCAAGTTGGATGAGCAAGCATCTCAGAGAGATGATTAAGAAAAAGCAGAAAGCCTACAAGGTGTGGAAGATGGGAGTGATCAGCAAGGAAAGCTACCTTACTGAGGTCAGAAAATGTAGGGACAAAGTGAGAAAGGCCAAAAGCCATGTAGAGTTGGACCTTGCAAAGGGAATTCAAACCAATAGTAAAAGGTGTAAAAGGTTCTATAGCCATATAAATAAGAAGAAAACAAAGAAAGAAGTGGGACCGCTAAACACTGAGGATGGAGTGGAGGTTAAGGATAATCTAGGCATGGCCCAATATCTAAACAAATACTTTGCCTCAGTCTTTAAGAGGCTAATGAGGAGCTTAGACATAATGGTAGGATGCCTTTTCCAGGACCTCAGCCTATTGGTCAAAGGTGCTGGGGAGGTGCTGACATCAGCCAGGCAGGACAGGGGCGCAGGGCCAGGGAAACCTCAGAGTCCCCTGTAGCTTTCCTTCAGCAAGTCTCCTTCTCGAGGTCTCTCTTTGAGGACTGAGAGAGTATTAGGGGTCACATACATGAGCGCCAGGAGGAACCTCTTTTGAGTTTTCTCTTTTCTTTTTCCTGATTTTACTAGAAAACAGACGTCCCTGTTTAGAAGGTAAGAGCCTCCGAGAGGTTTGGAACCTGTTCAGTCTGATGCATCTGGCGCCAGCTGAATTCTAGGCATGGAAAACACTAGCTTAAGGTGGCCGAATTTTATTCCCCACCTGGGATTTTGTCCCTTAGAATCACTGGGGACATTAGGGTTTGTCCTTTTTGTTTTACCTTTTCCTCCATCCCTCCCTCCTTTCTCTTCATCTCTTACGTCTTCTGTCCTTTCCTCTGTTCCCCTCCCACCACCAGGAGGACTCTGTGTGTGTGTCGTGGGGAGTGCTCTGCAATGGGAACAGGGACAATTCTCCA
>NW_027055646.1:0-7000 GCF_011386835.1 Chrysemys picta bellii | reverse complement strand
TCGCCATGATTTGCCATCAGCTTTTCGAACTGGGAGGATAGGGGTGTTACAGGGACTGGAGCAGGGAACAATAATGCCTTGCTCCCGCAGGGCGGTCATGACCGGAGCAATGCCAGCCTCGGCTTCGGGGTTTAAAGGGTATCGAGACAGGTGAGGCAGAGGTTTGGAGGAGTCAACAGTAATGCAGACGGGGTCAGTATTTAGGTGGCCCACCTCAGAGGGATGGGTTGGCCACAGAGAGGATGGGACCTGCGAAATTAGGTGTTCAAGGGACGGGACCAGTGTGCAACAAGGGACTGGGGTGGAAAGGGGGGTCTCAGACAGCAGGGAGGCCACAGAATCACTCAGAGAGGACTGGGGAATTTGCAAATAGACACCATCCGGGGAACAGTATATGGTGCAGCCAAGTTTACATAACAGATCCCGACCCAAAAGGTTTACTGGAGTGGAGTCAGAGAGAAGGAAGGCATGATCTGCAGATAGGGGACCAACCTGAACCGGTAGAGGTTTTGAAAGGGGATAAGGGGTTGGGATTCCCGAAATGCCCACAGCAGACACAGTCTTTCCGGAGCAGGGAACCGCAGGCAGGTCAGTAGTACGAACTGCAGAGAGCGAAGCTCCTGTATCAACAAGGAAAGGGAGAGACAAATCATTGATAGTTAACACACACTCACCCGTGGGAGTGAGAGGTAGTAAAGGAGCTAAAATTTCCTGAGGTTCCCTGGCATCCCGTCATTGCTGTGGGACAAAGTAAGGCTGGGGACTGACTGGCTGTGCCGGCAGGGGGTCTAGCTGGTTATTTACAGAGTTATTAGGCCTGCTCGGACATTCGTTCTTCCAATGTCCGGGCTGTTTACAGAAATTACAAACATCCCCATAACCCGAAAATCCAGTTCCTCGGCCCCTCCCTCGACCACGTCCCCGTCCCTGGTATTTTCCCCGTCCCCGGTACTGTTTGCCCTGTCCTGAATAATGCTGTATTTGCAGGGCCATTAACTGTTGAGCTGATTGTTCCTCCTTTCCTTTTAAAGTACGTCGGCAGTGCTCTGCCACTGTTTGCAATTTGTCCATGGATTCGGTCTCCCACCCAACACTTATTCGTTTTAGCATATTACCAACAGCAGGTAGGAGGCCATTAACAAATGCATTAGCCAGGGCGTCCTGTCCATTTTTATCTGGTTGCTGTATACCAGACTGTTGCAGAAAAATGTCAGTTAACCGGGAGCGATAGTCACCCGGGTTTTCTCCCTGTCGTTGCTTACAGCTGTTTATGGCCGTCCAGTTAGTTTTAGGAGTCCATACCCGAGGGATGGCTTCAAATAGATTTTTAGCTCGCTCCTTACACCTTTTCCGGTATTCAGCATTAGGACCAGTGTCTGGTAAAGTAGAGTGGCGGTCAGCTGCGAGCCAATTTGCTGTTGTGAGCCATTTTTCACACACCAATCACACAAGAAGGAAATTCGGGTTCGTCAGAGCGATGCCCGGTGCAACACACAAAAGGAGCCCACAGGCTACTGCCTCAATCGCCCTTGCTTTCACACCAACGGTTTTACCCAAGGTGCGGTGCGGCTGCGATTGTGCAGATTTCACTCACTCAGACCGCGGGGACAGGAACCCCTTGGTCGGCCGATCCCCGGACGGAGATGGCACCCAGACTCAAACACTCCACAGGAGGACAGATAGACACAGAGACAGGACAGTCCTCAGTCCGGACAAAACACAGAAATAATTACCTGACCAGATTCCTGATGCCAGATCCTGGGATCCCTATCAGAACAGAGTGGGAACCAACAGGTTCAATGGCGTAGACCTCACTGTGGTTGTGTGCCCTTCCGTTCAGGAGGAGGACCGCTAGGGCCAAATGCCCAGGTGCCGGCTACCACGGTCGTCCTACAAAAACGGTCAGAAATCACACAGCCCCAGTGAAGACGGTTGCCATCTCGGTGGAACCTCCAAATTGTCAAAGTTAGAATCAGGACTCACAATTTTGTCAAGACCACTCTGTTTATTAGCACAGTGCTCTGCTAATACAATCAGATAATGTGAGCCTCCATGCAAGATTCAAACAGTCTTATTTATACAGATAAAAGGGTGCAAACTAAACAAAAGGACAGAGAGAGCAAAATTGTAAAATATGCATGGAGCACAATATGCATATCCTGCTTCCTTGTTAACTCTTATCGATCTAAGACTAATGCTTCACCAATTGCCCTTAAGTGGCAAGTTAAGCAGTTAATGTCTGCTTTCCTGCCCCCGTGGCTTGCAGCATTTCTCATTTCTACTTAAAGGTACATACAGCATTCTTTAATTCATTCTATTTCTTTAATATAATTCATTTCACTTTCACAAAGTCCTTTCTAAGGTCATGGGGCCCCCTTCGAGCCCCTTGCTACCTACTCCTTCCTCCACCTTTCCTGGAAGGTGGCATTCCTGGTGGCCATTACCTCGGCCAGAAGGGTATCTGAGCTGAGGGCACTCGCCTCGGAGCCATATACAGTACACCTCTACCCCGATATAACGCGACCCGATATAACACGAATTCGGATAGAACGCGGTAAAGCAGTGCTCCGGAGGGTGGGGCTGCACACTCCGGCAGATCAAAGCAAGTTCAGTATAACGCGGTTTCACCTATAACGCGCTAAGATTTTTTGGCTCCCGAGGACAGCGTTATATCGGGGTAGAGGTGTATTTCATAAAGACAAGGTGCAGCTCCGCCCACACCCAAGTTCCTTCCAAAGATGATCTCACAATTCCATCTAGGCCAGGGCATTTGTCTGCCGGTGTTTTTTCCCAAACCATATGCGGACCCGAGTCACTGCAGTCTGCACTCCCTGGATGTCCGCCAAGCGTTGGCGTTCTACTTGGAGCGCACCAAGCCCTTTTGTAAATCCACACAGCTGTTCATGGCCGTGGCGGAAAGGATGAGAGGCCTCCCGGTGTTGGCGCAGCGAATCTCCTCCTGGATTACAGACTGCATTCAGGCATGTTATGACCTCGCAGGTGTTCCGGCCCCAGCAGTCACGGCCTACTAGACCAGGGCGCAAGCAGCTTCAGGGGCTTTCCAGGCACAGGTCCCGGTCCAGGAGCTCTGCAGAGCAGCCACCTGGTTGTCGGTGCATACCTTTACGACCCACTACGCGGTCAACCAACAGGCCCGAGAGGCGGTCCTCCGATCAATTGCTCCGTGACTCCTACCCTCCTCCGAAGGTAAGCTTGTGATTCACCTAATGTGGAATGGACGTGAACAAGCACTCGAAGAAGAAAAAACGATTACCTACCTTTTCGTCCATTCCACCACCCGCCCTCCTACCCCTCTGTCAGAGTTGCCGGCAAGAAGGAACTGGAGGGGGTCAGGCCAGCAGGGGTATATATGCATGGCGCAGTGGCGCCACTCAGGCGGGGGCCCCGCCGGCCCGACGGGTACTGCTAAGGGAAAAGTTTCTGATGCTCGTGCACGCCACGCACGCACACCTAATGTGGAATGGATGTGAACAACACATCTCGAAGAACAACAGTTACGAAAAGGTAGGTAACCGTTTTTTCTAAATAAATCCCACAAAGACTATTTGAGTTAGGAATAGCCTAGCCACTGGTAAAGCCATGTTAAAAAAAGTAACTAAATTGATCCTGGAGAAAACGGTGGGATTTTTCAGGGTCCTATGTCCATGGTATTTATTGGTCACCTGTTCCTTTAGTATCTAGCAACTAAAACTGGTTGCAATAAATTGTTCATAATTTTTTAAAAGTGGAAATTATACTTCAGTGCTTGTCCTAGTTATATTTTAATATTTGTCTGGAGAGAGGAGTCTGGATTCATTTAATCTAATTATTATTTTTTTCCGGTAGAGGAAGATAGTCCCTAAAATGAAGGATTGTAATGCCAAATTTTCAATGTGGATCACGTTTTTAGTGTCTCCTACGCTTTCCCATGCTATTCATGATCATATGGATCATATCTCCTCCCGTTTGTAATGCCATAACATCCCTGCACTACAGCAGTTACTTATCTGGAAAAGTAATGTTAGGAAAGTATTTAATGTGTTTGCAGTTGTCTTTTAATGTGACTTAGCAGTTAGAAACAAGAAGAGCTGGCACTATGTGACCAGCCAGATCAGTGCTGCCCACCAACGAAGGCTCTGTTGTCCATAGACCACGATTTGAAAATCACATTTTCACAGGCTGTGTGGTGTGGGATATTGCCACATCTGAGTGAATCTAATATCCAGAGGTTTACTGACCCCTACAATTAATGGAAATCTGCTTTGAAAATATAATTGTTAGCCCATTGTGATTCCAGCTGCTGCTCCTCCTCCCTTTCCTTCCAGTTGGGATTTGATAACTACTACTGGTGTGGCTTTATATTTTTTAGGTTATTGCTCATGAAATCTGTCATAGCTGGACAGGAAACTTGGTAACAAACAAAACATGGGAGCATTCTTGGTAGGTGTAATAGTGTGTGCGTTAAGAAAAATTGGCTCTTCTCTACACTACAAAAGTTCTGAGGAAATATTTTGCCTTCTCACATGAGTTATCAAGAATTATTCTTGATAATTCTCTAGGCTAAAGGAAGGACACACTGTTTACTTGGAACGTAGAATTGGTGGACGGCTGTTTGGTGAACCGTTCAGGCACTTCCAAGCTTTGGGAGGCTGGAGAGAATTGCAAAATACGGTAAACTAGTTTTGGTAGAAGTTTATTGTATGTTTATGTTTTAACGTAACTCGTCAAATTCAAGTTTTCTTAACACGTTTCCCTGAAATACGGAATAGAAAACGATAATAGTAATGCTTCTTAAAACCTTTCCATTGGTAGCTGAGAACTTCTGTTTTGTTGGGTTTGTTTATGGACCTATGAAGTTATGTTGCTCAATATAAACATGATGCAGCTGAATTACAGATAATAGTAATATTTTCATAAATGCCTAAGACAGTTGAAGACCCTAAGTCTCAGGGATCTTGGATCGCAGGATCTTCTGAAAGGCTGAATTTCGTCTCAAACTACTCCTGAATATTGCAACCCCTAGTGAATAACAGCAAACCTTTATTGTACAGGACATACTGCAAGAGTGTATGCTTTAAAAACCCTTCAAAGCAATTAGCGAACCAGTGAGCAGCTAAAAGTTGCCTTTTTGTGATAGCCATAGCCAAGGCCACCCTTCTCAAGCTTCAGACGTTCCAGAGTGTGATATAAGCAATTGAAATGTCTGAGAGAGAACTGAAATACACAACAAAGCCTAGGTGTTCCACACTGTACCAAACTGAGTGTTGAAGGTCAGGAATCCTGATACTCAGTTTCTGTCTCTAGGAGGAGATTTCAGTCTAGTGGTTAGCAATGGGGTAGCTAAGCACTTTTCAGACAATCTATCTGAAACGAGTGTGGCTGAGCAGAGTAGTCTGTCTCTTCCATATTAGAGACTTGGGTTCTATTTTCAGCTTTATTGATTGTTGCATTGTGCAACCTGTGTTAACTTGATTTGTAAAATATTGGGAGGGGGAAATTCTTCACTTTACTCTGGGGTTGGGTGTGAGGCCTTGCTCAGTAATAAGGGCTGTGACTTGCACAGAAATAGAAGCAGTCGGTAGAGCTGAGGCTAGAACTCATGGACTCCTGACCCTCCCCCCCAATCTCAGTGCATCTTTCCCTGTGTTAAAAGGTATTTTGTGGGGGAAATGGTCTCCTATTTGAATAATAATTCCTTAGGTTGGTAGTGTAGTGGAACAAGGAGCATGATTTAGCTGAAATGTGGAATTTCCCACAAAACCGTGTCCACTTGAGAGCTCAGATTAGGGTGACCAGATGTCCCGATTTTATAGGGACAGTCCCGATTTTTTAGGTCTTTTTCTTATGTAGGCTCCTATTACCCCCCACCCCCATCTCGATTTTTCACATTTGCTGTCTGGTCACCCTAGCTCAGATCATGGTACAAAGGGCTGAAACTCCTACTGCAATGCATTTGCTGTAGTGCCCATCACACTGCTAATTCATTTAAGCAGTCATGGTAGTTGCCTTTTCAAAGGCTTTGTCTCTGGTTTAACTTTTAAAAAATTGTCTATTTTTCCCCTTCCCCCAGAGCCTGCCAAGAAAAATGTCTCACTCCTTTAGGATAGTTTTGTTGTTCATCCTGCCAGTGGTAACTTCTGGTGGTGGTTATTTATTCCTTAAAAAAAACAAAAACAAAAACAAAAAAACTGTCTATGATTTCAGTATGGGGAAAGAGGCTGTTGCCATGGCAACTCATCCTTTAATGGGATCAATGGCATTAATGGGAACAAACAAAACATGGGAGCATGATCAAAACGCCAGCATAGCTATGTCAGTTAAGAATGTTAATATCTCACTCCCAACTAACAACACAGCTATGCAGGCAAAATCTTTCATGTGGATGCAGATAGTTTAGCATATGATGTTTCGGGGGGTGGTTTAGCTGTAATGGCAAAAGAACTCTTTTTTAACTGGTATAAGCTGAGTCTTCACTAGGGGGCTTTGAGCCTTTGTAGTATAGACCAGCCCTAAGTTGGACTAGTAGTGTGTACCAATTCGGGGACTTCAGCAAGGGGAATGAGCTAGAGCCATGTGCAACAAAGCCTAGTAATCTTGGTCTTGGATGGACGATAACTGTATAAGATGGCTGCAAATCAGTGCAAATTGTGGAGCCTTTCTGGGTGAGTTTGTGTATAATATTGTTACAGATAAATACGCTTGGAGACACAAGCCCTTTCACTAACCTGATCCCTAAGCTGAATGAAGTAGACCCTGATGTTGCACATTCTTCTGTTCCATATGAGAAAGGCTTTGCTTTGTTTTCCACCTTGAACAGCTTCTTGGAGGACCAGGTGAGCATTAATAGTTCTATTTTAAATAGGATTTTTATTTTGCTTTCAAACATTGGCTTTGTTGATTGATACATTTTTTTAACTTAGATGTCTTCATTGGCTTCTTGAAGGCTTATATTCAGCAGTTTGCCTATAAGAGTGCTGTGACTGAAGATTGGAAGAAGTTC
>NW_027055645.1:0-7000 GCF_011386835.1 Chrysemys picta bellii | reverse complement strand
TGTAAGGACAGGAATTGGGAGATCCGCGTGACATGAGGGGTTTTCAGAGACTGTCTCCCAAGCACCAGAGAGTGTTAGCAGTGCATTCGCCTCCCCTTCTCCGTGTCCCTGAAACCCTCATCCAGGACAAACCGTTCTTCTGCCCACGCTTCTGTAAACCCCCCTCACCGCTCTACCTGGCTTCCGTCTGCTCCTCTCCAGTCTGGCCCAAATGCAGCCACCAAACTCACCGCCCGCTCCCGTGGCTCTGCCCACACCAACTTGTGCCTTCCAGTCCCTTCCCTGGCTCTGCAGCTCCTCCTGCAGCAGCTTCCAGCCCCCGCGCCTCCCCTCCAGCTCTGCACAGCCCTGCCCTGCCTAGCTCGAGCTCTGTGTTAATTCTGCACCAGTCGCCCTGCTGCCCGAGCACCCCCATCTCATCCCGTCTGCCCCTGCCTGGCTCGGGCCCACGCTGCACCAGTTCACTCCTCCGCGCCCCCTCTGCTGCCCAAGGCAACCAGCACCTCCTGGCTTTGTCCCATGCTGCTCCCTGCACTGCAATGGGCCAGCCCCTGTGCCCCTCCGAACCTCCCTCCCTCCCTCCCCTCCCTCAAACCACCAAAGAGCTCAGCGTGGTTTGAATAGAGAGCTACGGTTGGATTGTAATTTCTCCCAGTGGCTTCAGGCCTCCATAATCCCCAGGCAGCCAGTGAGTGACGTCCTGGGGCCCCAGGGCTGGCAGGGATCCCTAGGGCCAGAGGGGAGGGCTATAGAAGCAGACACATGACACACCTGCCTTCAGGTGCTTTGGGTGGATGTTCCGGATTGCATGGGTGGGTCCCTTTAAGATGTTCAGGTTGTGTATTTCCAGGGTGAGAATTGGGGCTGACAGGGCCAGCAGGCCGGCGAGGAGCAGGAGACGAGGGCACCGGGCATCTGCAAAAGGGAAGAGCCGGTGAGAAGCTGGGAACACAAACCCGCCCTTCAGGAGCCGCGACTCCCAGTTCCCTCTGCCCGGGAACAGCACAACCGAGAGCTGGGACTGCTGGACCCTCCCGCCTCGCCCAGCACAGCCTGGCACTGCCGCCCTCGCCCATCAGTCTGGCTGGGCAGCCGGCCACCGGCCAGGCATGCACGGGGCAGAGAGGAGACGCTAGGAACCGGCCCCGTTGGGACAGAGACTCCCAGGAGGGGGGCGGGTGCTGAGGAGTTTGGGACTCGCCCTGGAGAAATGTTCCCGCCCCACAGAGACAATCCTGTGCCATGGAAATAACCGGGCAGGGAAGGGCGGGAGAGTGGGTGAGAGAAAGGGAAAATGGAGATTGGGGCTGGGGGGGCACTGAGAGCCCTGGGAAGGCCTGAAGGGTGGGTAATGAGAGCCCCACGGACAGGGGGGTGGGGGGTATGGCCACAGAGCCGCAGGGAGGGGAACCCTGAGGTGTGGGGGCTGGGTGGGTACTGGGAGTTCCTCCTGAAGGGACGGGGGTTGGCCAAGGTCACTCAGCCCCGGGGTGTGGGAGGGGGACAGGCTGAGGGCACTCAGAGCCCCAGGAAGTGGGGGGGGCTGAGGGGAGGGACTCGCCAGGGGCACTCAGAGCTCGGGGGGGGGGGGGGGCTGTCCGGGGAGGCACTCACAGCCCCAGGAGGTGGGTGGGGGAGGGGCACACAGGATTTCAGGAATTCCCTGGCAGTGAAGAGCTGCTGGCGGCAGGGAGGAGCCAGCCGTGACAATCCTCACTTGGGATCCCTGGCTGGGCTAGTGGCTATGGGGGCCCGTGGCCCAGCTGCAGCGGAAGGTGACCTGAAGGAAATGCCTCGGCCTCCAGCTAGGAAGGGCCTGGGCCAGACAATGACCCACCGCGCAGTGTCCCAGTTCCCTGCCCCGCACCTGCGGGGCACGGGCCCTCCTCTGTAGGGAGGTTGGCATGTACCTTAGTGCTGCTTCCTCCATCCCCAAAGGCCTCTCCCAGCCAGTCTCTGGCAACCCCTGCCGTTCAGTACGCACATTACCCTGCTGTGACATACCGGGGGGGGGGACCCCTCGGAGATGGGGGGGCTGTCACACAGCTGGGGAATTTAACACAGCTGGGCTGGGGTGACTGTCTCCCTGGAGCTGGGGTCTCAGCCCAGGTGTCTCTCTGCCCTTCCCCCCAGTTGCCCCCCGGGCAAGGTGGGAGCGCCCCACGTTGCGTTCCAGCCCCACATTCACACCCACAAGTGCTGGTGGGTTCCAATCCCAGCTGAACACGCCCACCCGGCCCTAGTGCGGAGCAGAATGGCCCAGCGCTGCCCCACAGACCCTCTGGCTCTCCGAGCCCGCTCTTACCCATCACCGCAGCACGTCTGGCCCAGGCTGAACGCTGCTGCTCTGTGCAGAGAGGCTGGCACTTCTCACTCCTGCGTACGAGGGGCAGGTGCTGCTACCGACTGCTCCCCCTAACCCCGCCCTGCTGCGCTCTGGGGATGCTGCCCTGCTGTGGAGCTTTCAGGTGTCTTGAACTGGAATTTGTTTGGAGAGAAACTGCTAAGGAACCTTATCAGCCCCGAGCAGAGAGTACCTGGGAGCCTGCCTGGGTCGGGCGGGTCTGGTACAGCCTCCCCCAGATAAGGCTCTTCCCTGGACCTGCCACCCATTGGAATCTGGAACGATTCCCTCCGAGGTAACACCCGGGGCAGCCAGGGTAGGGCAGGGCACGGCCTGCTCCCCGGGAGCGTTAGGGCTTTCAGGAGTCAGAGGTGTCAGCGGAGCAGGTTGTACGTTAAAGCAGCGAAGGCAGTTGGGGGGCAGAGGAATTGGGTGCTTTGCCATTGCACTTGATCAGCTCAATTTGAAAATTCTTTCAAAGGAAATCCAGATGTATACATCTGACTGGGGTACATGTACACACATACACACGCACACTCACATGTGCACACACTCATGTGCACATACACGTACACACATACGCACATGTACACATACATATATATACAGACGTACACATACACGCACATACACTGTCCCTGGAGCGCCCCAGGATGCGACTGACGGGGTGGCTGGCTATTATGGAGGCATAAGGGGGTTGGGAGAAAATAATCAAGAAGAACTTTTGCTGAAAATGCAAACCTAAGCTGGAAATCTGTGCAGGGCTGGGCTCAGATCTTTTGAGCTGCTCTTATTAAAAGTGGTCCTGTACTTCCTGGTTTGCGTCGGACCCAGGCAGGAGACTGGGCTGCTGTCAGCTGTAGAAGCCATTGGAATGAGCCAGGTCGGAATGAGCCAGGCCCTCAGAGCCTTCTGCCACCAATCGCCCCAGCAGTCAATGATCCACACCAAACCACGTCCTTCCAGTCAGGCAGTTTCATATGCACACGTCAAACCCTTGGTTTGCCACTCAGACACCACGGTGATGGGCACAGTAAGGACCGAGAGATGCTAAACAGGCAGACAGACAAGGAACTAGTGGCCCTGCCTACAGGAGTGTGTGTGGTGCAAACGGATGAACACCAGTTGCTGGCTGAAGGCACAACCTTAATTCCCACATCTCCTGTCTGTCAGCTATCGTTCGCTAGGCAGCCTGAGCTCCGATTTCTAACGCAGCGTTTTGCTCTGGCCTATTGTGGTTCTCATGTCCGGGGGCGCCTTGGCCCCTGGTATCAGGAGCGGTGCTAAAGAGGCTGCTTTTCAAAGGTCCTTAAGTAGGGTTGTCAACTTTCTACTTGCACAAAACCAAACACCCTTGACCCAACCCCTTTCATACCCTTCCCCAAGGCCCCACCCCTACTCACTCCAGCCCAGCCCACCTCCCTCAGTCGCTCGCTCTCACACCCTCACTCACTTTCACTGGGCTGGGGCTGGGGGTTGGAGTGCAGGGAGGGGTGAGGGCTGCGGTGGGGATGCGGACTCTGGGATTGGGCTGGAGATTAGGGGTTTGGGGTGCCAGAGGGGGATGCGGGCTGGGGCAGAGGGTTGGGGTGCGGACTCTGGGAGGGAGTTTGGGTGCGGGAGGGGGCTCAGGGCTGGGGTAGGGGATTGGGGTGCAGGTGGGGGTGTGGGCTCTGGGAGGGATTAGGGTACAGGAGGGGGTTCCGACCTGGGGCAGGGGGTTGGGGTGCCGGGTGTGAGGTCTGGGAGGGAATTTGGGTGTGGGAGGGGGTTCCGACCTGGGGCAGGGTTTCTGGGTGCGAGATCCGGCCAGGCGGCGCTTACCTAAGCCAGCTCCTGGTCAATGGCACACCGGTGCTAATGCAGGCTCCTGACCCCTGGTCTCCCTCCGCTGGCAGGCTCTGAGCAAGGCCTGCCCAGAGAACATGGATGACGAGCTCTCGATCCTGCTGACAGCACCCCCCAGCACAGACAAACTCCAGCACATCTTGGAGGTGAGCAGAATGGGGAGGGGCAGCAGGGGTTTGACCTTAGCCCTGGGGACTCCTAGAAAGAAGAGACTGGAAAATCCATGTTTCTATTCGATCCTTCCGAGTATGCATTCATGATATAAACTCACTGGGTGACCTTGGGGTAACTCACTTCCCCCTTACGGCATCAGTCTTCTCCACTATCAAATCTACACTGGGGAAGAAGGACAGAAGCCCCAACAATCACCTTCACCTCTGGGTGTCTGGTCCTGGGAGCCGAAACCAACTGGACTATCTGCCCCATCTCCTAAACTGCCCTGTCTTTCCCTCCTAGGGCCTTGTCCTTAGTGCTCAGCCTGGCCCCTTCCCAGCTTGTCCCTGACCTTTGAAGGACTCTCCAAGCCCCTCCCATGCCTGCTTCCCTTGGGGTCTCTCTCCTGGCTGAGCACAGCCTGCCCTTCTATCTCTCAGCAGGCCTGGGTCCTAGTCACAGGCTGTGTCTTGTCACGTGACCCACACACTTATTCCTTTCACCTTAGGGAGCTGCATCACCTGGACCAGGTGCAGTTGAGCTCCAACATCTTTCCTGGCCATCTCACCCTGGGACAGGTTGAAACTGGTAACCTGTGGTAACAGTAACTGGTTGCTCGCAAAGGTGCTGAAGACACAATGGAAGAGGAAATCCTTTGGCCTGGATTGAAATTATTCCGACTGAAAGCGAATGAGAGAAAATAGGTCCAGAGTTCTCTTCCTAGCAGCAGAAAATGTAGCGATTGATAGAGGTTCAGGTCAGAAAGGACCATTATGTGCATCTAGTCGCCCCTCCTGTATAACTCAGGGCCTAGAATGTCACCAAGTGGTTCCTTCAGCCAACCATAGCATGGGACTGAGCCAGAGCACGTCTTTTGGAATGACATCCACATGCAGGAGAGCCAGCTGGCTACCAGAGAATCTCTCTTCTGCAGTGACGTGGGGTTAAGGGACACAGGGGAAAAGACATGGAGGCTGTGACTAAACTTAGAGCAGCAAGGCCAGGAAAACCAGGGTTAGGTCCCAGGCCTGGCTATCAGATCTGCTGTTTTCTATTCCTGGCTTTGGGACCATGAGCGAGTCTCTGCACCGCTGGGTGCCTCGGTTTCCCCAGCTATCAAATGGAGCTAATCAAGGTTTTGTTTGTTCTCCCCATTTTACAGGGTGGGAAACCGAGACACACTTGGGACCTGTCTACACTACAGATCTGTCGTGCGTTTGTAATCTGCTGACCCCCACAGAGCCTATGGACAACACAGCTCCTAAAGGTATGTTTGTTCTGTGCTTATCCCCTATGTACCAGCAGGGCTGGACAGCATTTCTCACTGTGATGTGGGGAGCAGGTCCTGGGTACTAAGGGTCTGAAGAAGCTCTCAAGGACTAATTTTTTAAAAATAATTGTTATCAATGAATTGAGAGAAAACATACAATCACTGCGGATAAGATTGGGGGGTGACAAAATACAGGCAGAGTGGTAATTCCTGATGGGGAGAGGGCAGTGATACAGAGCGATCTGGCTCATTCGGCCAGCTGGACCCATTCAAAGAAAACAAATTTGAGCAGAGCCCAATGCAAGGTCCTATACGTGGCAACAAAGCACGCCGGCCACACCTCCAGAATGGGGACGTGTATCCAGGAAAGCAGTGACTCTGAAAAGGATTTAGGGGCCAGAGTGGAGAAGCCACTCAACATGAGCTCCCAGTGGGATGCTGTGGTGAACAGGGCTAAAGCCATCATTAGACGAAGGAGCAGAGCCATGAGTAGGATAGGGAGGTGACACAGCAGCAGTGAGACTGCTATTGGAATACTGCCTCCAGTGTTGGTGTCCTCCTTTGAAAAAGATGGTCCTAGAAATTGGAGCTGGGCAGCAAAGAGCCACCAAATGTTCTGAGGGCTGGAGAAAAATGCCTTCTAGTGAGCTATTGAAAGAGCTCAACCTGTTTAGCTTATCAAAAGAAGATTGAAGGGGACTTCATTGAAGTGTTGAAGTGCCTTAATGGAGAGAAAATACTGGGTATTAAAGGGCTCTCTAGTCTAGCAGAGAAAGGCAGAACAAGACCCAATGGCTGGAAGGTGAAAAGAGACAAATTCCTATGACAAATAAGGCACAAATATTCAACAGCGAGGATGATTGAACACAGGAAGAAGCTACCAAGGAAAGTGGTGGGTTCTCCATCTCTTGATGTCATTAATAAAGACTAGATGCCTTTCCGGAATATGTTTGCCCCAAAAGTAGCTATTGTGGTAGACAGGAGGCCTGTGATATGCAGGGGGTCAGATTAGATGCTCTAACTGTCTCTTCTGGCCATAAAGTCTACTCATTTCTGGGAAACCGAGTGTAGCACTGGGAGCAGCCTCTGCTGTTTTACTGTCTAGCCGGCTTGCTTCCTAGAATGAACACTCATTGAGTGGGGTGATCCACAGGGAGTAGCTCAAACCTCCAAAGTGTCTGCCCTGTGGCAGGACATTAGCACTGCAGGGGAGGGGTGGGTGTGGCAGTGACATCACAAAGGCCTTTTTCAGGACCTCAGCCTATTGGCCAAAGGTGCAGGGAAGGTGGTGACCTCACAGAGAGATGCTGACATCAGCCAGGCAGGACAGGGGCGCAGGGCCAGGGAAACCTCAGAAACCCCTGTGGCTTTGCTTCAGCAAGTCT
>NW_027055644.1:0-7000 GCF_011386835.1 Chrysemys picta bellii | reverse complement strand
AGCTTGTGCCGATCAATCCTTTCATAGGAAACATTTGAAAATGCTTTGAAATCTCCCAGCTCCCTCCCAATCCGGGGCTCCAGGCCGGCCCCTGCCTGTCGCCACGGGCAGGTTCTCACACTCCCCTCAGAGCACACGGGGGGATGGGGACCTGGGACGTTAGACAGTGGTCTGGCCAGCGAAATCCCTGTTCTTTGTTCCTGAGCCGCACCTGGCACTGATGCCAGTCCCATTCCCAGGCCGTGAGCTCACACGCAAGCTGCCAACAGAAAAGGGGCATGTTCATCTTCCCTCTTCAGCAGCATTGGCTGATCCCACTGCGCCCTGCAGAGCCACAGTGAGCCAGGGATGCTGGCTGGGCAGCACGGGGTGTGGGCTGGGCCCTGGGAGACAGGCCATGGGCGGAGCAGGGGTGGGGGCAGGCAGGGCTAAGCAGGGCTCTGGAAATCTGTGGGGAGGATGTCTGTGTGTAGGGGGATGGACGGGGGAGCCTGACTGTGGGATTGGCCTGAGCTGGGAATCTGGGCTGGGCAACAGTGACTGTCTCCACAGTAAGGCAACTAGGGCTTCCCATAGGGCTGTGCCAGGGAACAGAGGCTGCAGCTTCAAGCAACCATGCAGGGGGCTCCCCAGAACCACAGGTTCCCCCACAACCCTGGTCCAGTCCTCCAGACACTCCTCCCCCAATGCTCTTCTCTCCCATAATTCCCCTTATCCCGGTCACCACCTTGCCCCCACGTTCCCAATCGCCCCGCCTGGCTCCCCAGCTCCCCTCCGCTCTGGGCTGCTGTGAGCGCGGAGCCGCGGAGCGTGCTCTTAGCTGGCTGCTCCAGGGACACTGTCCTGGCAGAGGGAACTGGGAATCGCGGCTCCTGAAGGACGGGTTTGTGTTCCCAGCTTCTCACCGGCTCTTCCCTTTAGCAGCTGCCCGGTGCCCTCGTCTCCTGCTCCTCACCGGCCTGCTGGCCCTGTCAGCCCCAGTTCTCACCCTGGAAATACACAAGCTGAACATCTTAACGGGACCCACCCATGCAATCAGGAACTTCCACCCAAAGCATCTGAAGGCAGGTGTGTTGTCTTGTTGTCACATTCCCAGCTTTGCCCAGCTGGCAGAGCGTTTGTGGCTCCCAAGCGCTGTCTCTGTGTCTCACCCGACATTCATCCAGCAGGGATGGGGAGGAGCTTGTGGCTGTGGTCACCGTGTGATTGTGCTCAGTGGCCCCTTGGCCTGCGGTTTGCGGTCCGGCCCTGCCAGCATCTCTTGAAAACTTACAGGAGCCAAACCCCCTCCAGGCCAACCATCTTTGTGGGTGTTTGTCCCCGGGGGGGTGGGAGGGAGGACAGGCCAGGATCGCCGGGCCATGAGGCTGGGGTCAAGTCAGAACATTGGTTATATGCCCAGTGCTCGGCCCTCGGCTGACAGTCAGATCCAGGGTGTGCCCAGAACAGGGCGGCCCGGGTGGGCTCCATGTGGCCAGGAGAACACACACGCATGTGTCCCTGGCACTGGTCACACGGACGCTGAGCTCCCCCAGGATAACAAACCTGCGGGAATCCAACCCCATTAGACACTGTGGGACACAAGCAAATCCACAGCATGGACCCACCCAAAGCCGGAGGACAGATAATGATAACACGACTCAGACAAGAATAACAGCAACCCGTGACATCTTCCTACTGCAGCGTTACCCAGAGGCCCCAGTTGTCACAGAGGATGGGGGAGCCAGGGCCCTGCACCCCCCACTTCCTGCAATTCACTGGGACTCTCAGCCAGCCAGTAAAACAGACGGTTTATTAGACGACAGGATCACAGTCCAAAACAGAGCTTGTAGGTACAGAGAACAGGACCCCTCAGTCAGGTCCAACTTGGGGGTAGGGGGCCCAGACCCCGGTGCTGGGCCTCCCTCCGTTTCCCCAGCCAGCTCCAAACTGAAACCCTCCAGCCTTTGTCTCTTTCCTGGGCCAGGAGGTCACCTGATCTCTTTGTTCTCCAACACCTTCAGTTGGCACCTTGCAGGGGAGGGGCCCAGGCCATTAGTTGCCAGGAGACAGGGTGTCGGCCATTCTCTGTGGAGACCCCTGCACGGCCCTGCCCTCTCGGGCTCTGCAACAATCACACCATTATCCCATCACCTAGATACTTAAGAAATGCATAGGGGAAACTGAGGCACCCACATTATTCAGAGAAAACATAAGACCATTCCCACTTCGTCACACCCAGTCTGGAGGCAGGGTGCCTAGGACTGGACACTGCACCCCCAGGGACAAGAGGACAGGCCCTGTGGCAAGGAACTCACGCTCTAGGGTCACAACACCCCACACCGGGCAGATGAAGCAGGTAAAAGGGGGGGGGTCGGGATGGGGTGCAGGAAAAGGTTAAGGGAGCTCATTTAGCGCAGGAGGCTGGAGGTTTAGCTCACTCACAAATCAGGGCCTTCGACACAGGGTTGGCAGGTGTCGGGTTTTCGACCAGAACGCCTGCTCGAAAAGGGACCCTGGCAGCTCTGGTCAGCACCGCCCACCGGGCCATTAAAAGTCTGGCCGGTTGGTGGCGCAGCGGGGCTAAGGCAGGCTCCCTTCCTGACCTGGCTCTGTGGGGTTCCCGGAAGTGGACGGCACGTCCATGCAGCCCCTAGGCGCAGGGGCGATCAGGAAGCTCCACGCGATGGCCTCATCCCGAGTGCCGGCTCTGCAGCTCCCATTGGCCGGGAACCATGGCCAATGGGAGCTGCAGGGCCTGTGGGCGCAGGCAGCACACAATGCTGCCTGGCCATGCCTCCTCCTAGGGGCTGCAGGGACGTGCTGGCCGCTTCTGGGAGTCCTGCGGAGCCAGGGCAGGCAGGGAGCCTGCATTAGCACCGGTGTTCCGTTGACCAGGAGCCGGCTGAGGTAAGCGCCGCCTGACCGGAGCTCGCACCGAGAAACCCTGCCCCAGGTCGGAACCCCCTCCCACACCCAAATTCCCTCCCAGACCTCACACCCGGCACCCCAACCCCCTGCCCCAGGTCGGAACCCCCTCCTGTACCCTAATCCCTCCCAGACCCCACACCCCCACCCGCACCCCAATCCCCTACTCCAGCCCTGAGCCCCCTCCCGCACCCAAACTCCCTCCCAGAGTCCGCATTCCAACCCTCTGCCCCAGCCCGGATCCCCCTCTGGCACCCCAAACCCCTAATCTCCAGCCCAATCCCAGAGCCCGCATCCCCACCGGAGCCCTCACCCCTCCCTGCACTCCAACCCCCAGCTCCAGCCCAGTGAAAGTGAGTGAGGGTGTGAGAGCCAGCGACTGAGGGAGGTGGGCTGGGCTGGAGTGAGTAGGGGTGGGGCCTTGGGGAAGGGCATGAAAGGGGTTGGGTCAAGGGCGTTTGGTTTTGTGCAAGTAGAAAGTTGACAACCCTACTTAAGGACCTTTGAAAAGCAGCCTCCTTAGCACCGCTCCTGATACCAGGGGCCAAGGCGCCCCCGGACATGAGAACCACAATAGGCCAGAGCAAAACGCTGCGTTAGAAATCGGAGCTCAGGCTGCCAAGCGTACGATAGCTGACAGACAGGAGATGCGGGAATTAAGGTTGTGCCTTCAGTCAGCAACTGGTGTTCATCCGTTTGCACCACACACACACCTGTAGCCAGGGCCACTATTTCCTTGTCTGTCTGCCTGTTTAGCGTCTCTCGGTCCTTACTGTGCCCATCACCGTGGTGTCTGAGTGGCAAACCAAGGGTTTGACGTGTGCATATGAAACTGCCTGACTGGAAGGACGTGGTTTGGTGTGGATCAGTGACTGCTGGGGCGATTGGTGGCAGAAGGCTCTGAGGGCCTGGCTCATTCCGACCTGGCTCATTCCAATGGCTTCTACAGCTGAGAGCAGCCCAGTCTCCTGCCTGGGTCCAACGCAAACCAGGAAGTACAGGACCACGGTTAATAAGAACAGCTCAAAAGATCATTTTCGCTGAGCCCAGCCCTGCACAGATTTCCAGCTTAGGTTTGCATTTTCAGCAAAAGTTCTTGTTGATTATTTTCTCCCAACCCCTTTGTGCCTCCATAATAGCCAGCCACCCTGTCAGTCGAATCCTGGGGCGCTCCAGGGACAGCGTGTGTGCGTGTATGTGTACGTCTGTATATATGTGTATGTGTACATGTGTGTATGTATGTGTGTACGTGTATGTGCACATGAGTGTGTGCACATGTGAGTGTGCGTGTGTATGTGTGTACATGTACCCCAGTCAGATGTATACATCTGGATTTCCTTTGAAAGAATTTTCAAATTGAGCTGATCAAGTGCAATGGCAAAGCACCCAATTCCTCTGCCCCCCAACTGCCTTCGCTGCTTTAACGTACAACCTGCTCCGCTGACACCTCTGACTCCTGAAAGCCCTAATGCTCCAGGGGAGCAGGCCATGCCCTGCCTTGCCCTGGCTGCCCCAGATGTTACCTCGGAGGGAATCGTTCCAGATTCCAATGGGTGTCAGGTCCAGGGAAGAGCCTTATCTGGGGAAGGCTGTACCAGACCCGCCCGACCCAGGCAGGCTCCCAGGTACTCTCTGCTCGTGGCTGATAAGGCTCCTTAGCAGTTTGTCTCCAAACAAATTCCAGTTCAAGACACCTGAGAGCTCCACAGCAGGGCAGCATCCCGAGAGCGTAGCAGGGCGGGGGTTAGGGGGAGCAGTCGGTAGCAGCACCTGCCCCTCGTACGGCAGGAGCGAGAAGTGCCAGCCTCTTTGCACAGAGCAGCAGCGTTCAGCCTGGGCCAGACGTGCTGCGGTGATGGGTAAGAGCGGGCTCGGAGAGCCAGAGGGTCTGAGGGGCAGCGCTGGGCCCTTCTGCTCCGCACTAGGGCCGGGTGGGCGTGTTCAGCTGGGATTGGAACCCACCAGCACTTGTGGGTGCGAATGTGGGGCTGGAGCGCAACGTGGGGCGCTCCCACCTCGCCCGGGGGCAACTGGGGGGAAGGGCAGAGAGACACCTGGGCTGAGACTCAGAGGAGCAGAGACCCCAGCTCCAGGGAGACAGTCACCCCGGCCCAGCTCGGTTAAATTGCCCAGCTGTGTGACAGCCCCCCCATCCCCGAGGGTTCCCCCTCTGGTATGTCACAGCAGGGTAATGTGCGTACTGAACGGCAGGGGTTGCCAGAGACTGGCTGGGAGAGGCCTTTGGGGATGGAGGAAGCAGCACTAAGGTACATGCCAACCTCCCTACAGAGGAGGGGCCGTGCCCCGCAGGTGTGGGGCAGGGAGCTGGGACACTGCGCGGTGGGTCATTGTCTGGCCCAGGCCCTTCCTAGCCGGAGGCCGAGGCCGAGGCATTTCCTTCAGGTCACCTTCCGCTGCAGCTTGGCCACGGGCCCCCATAGCCACTAGCCCAGCCAGGGATCCCTGCTGCCAGCAGCTCTTCACTGCCAGGGAATTCCTGAAATCCTGTGTGCCCCTCCCCCACCCACCTCCTGGGGCTGTTAGTGCCCCCCCCACAGCACCCCCCCCCCCGAACTCTGAGTGCCCCTGGCCAGTCCCGCCCCTCAGCCCCCCCCCACTTCCTGGGGCTCTGAGTGCCCTCAGCCAGTCCCCCTCCCAGATCCCGGGGCTGAGTGAGCAAGAGCCGGTGTGCTGTACCAGGGTGGCCCGGCTTCCCCACGGGGCAATTTAAAGGACCTAGGGCTCCCAGCAGGGGCCGGAGCCCCAGGCCCTTTAAATTGCCACCAGACCCCCACTGCTGGAGCCCTGGGGTAGGGCTGCGGGGCTCTGGGGGCTATTTAAAAAGTCCGGGGCTCCCGTTGCCTCTACCGCCCCGGACCTTTAAATAGCCACTGGAGCCCCGCTGCTTCCCCAGAGCTCCCGCGGCTGGGATAGCGGGGGACTCGGGGGCTATTTAAAGGGCCGGGGCTCCAGCTGCCTCTGCTGCACCCCGTCCCCGCACCAGCCCCGCACCCCCTGCCCTGCCCGCAGCCAGCCCCGTCTCCAGGCAGCCCTGCACCCCCTGTCCGCAGCCAGCCCCTGCTGCACCCCTGCCCTACCTCCAGCCCCGCCCCCCCCCCGTTCTGCCCGCACCAGCCCCACCCCCCCTGCCCACAGCCAGCCTCTGCCGCACCCCCTGCCCTGTCTCCAGGCAACCCCTGCCGCACACCCCTGCGGCCCTGCGCAAAGCCAGCCAGCCCCACACACCCCTATCTCCAGCCAGCCCCGCACCCCTTGCCCTGCCTGCAGCCAGACCCTACCTCCAGTGAGCCCCTGCCCTGCCTCCAGCCAGCCCCATGTCCACTGGTGCCCTGCAGTTCCCAGGGCAGTAACCCTGCACACCTGCTTCAATGAGGGGGGCAGGGAGCAGCTGGGACCCCCACATGTGCACACCACTAGGGTGACCAGACAGCAAGTCTCAAAAATCGGGACAGGGGGTGGGGGATAATAGGATCCTATAAGAAAAAGACCCCAAAATTGGGACGGTCCCTATAAAATCAGGACATCTGGTCACCCTAGCACACCCCCAGGGAATGGTGGGGACCCACACACGTGAAACGGAGCTCATTAATAACCGATCAACAGCATATATGATGCAATGTACATAATATATAATTTTATTATTTATATAGTTATGGAAAGTAAATAATACATGGAAGAAATGAAAGGCTTTTTTTTACATTATTTTTTTTTGTTAGTCATCCCTGCCGGGGCCCCGCCAAAAATGTTCGAATTGGGCCCGGCCCTTCCTAAAGCCGGCCCTGCTGGAGAGAACAGGAGGATTCAGTGAGCAGGGGCTGTCGATCTGTCCCATTCAATAGGGCTGCCATCCTGCGGCTTCAGCATTAGTGGCTGGGGTGACTTGGGGAAAGGTCTCAACCTCTCCACATCCCACTTCACTGCTGCCAGAATCCCTCCTGCCCCCCCGCTACAGTCCCCTCCCTACCCAACCTGGGTGGGGCTGGAGGAGAGGGGTCTGAGAACTTGAGCTGTGGATTGGAGGTGGAACAGCTGTCAGGGGTACTGAGAGGGAGGTGGCAGGAGCTCCCCATAC
>NW_027055643.1:0-7000 GCF_011386835.1 Chrysemys picta bellii | reverse complement strand
CTCACAGACCCCAGTGCCCCTTACCTTGGGGTGCTGTCCCAAAGCAGTGCCCCCACACTCTGGCTCTCCCTTCCCAGGGGAACCCTCTCCCCCATGCCCACCTTGCCTCAGTGGCTACTGCCAGTCGTCATCTAGCCCCCTTTCTCTGGGGCAGACTGCATAGGGTTACCACATGTCCGGTTTTTCCCGGACATGTCTGGCTTTTCGGCAATCAAACCCCCGTCCGGGGGGAATTGCCAAAAAGCTGAACATGTCCAGGAAAAATACCGGCTGGGCACTTCCCCTCCCGTGGCTGCTTTGCTCCTCCCCGGACTCAGACTTCGGCTCTGTTTAAGAGCCAAGCTGCCCGAGCCAGCGCTACCGGCTTCGGGCAGCCCCCTTGCCTCCGGACCCCAGCTGTCGGAGCAGAGCAGCTGGAGCCGGGGAGGGGAAGTGCCCGGCCGGCGGCTGGGGTCCGGAGGCATGGGGCTGCCCGAAGCCGGTAGCGCTGGCTCGGGCAGCTTGGCTGTTAAACAGAGCCGAAGTCTGAGTCCAGGAAGGAGCAGAGCAGCTGGAGCCCAGGAGAGGAACTGCCCGGCCAGGGGCGCAGGGTCCGGAGGCATAGGGGCTGCCCAAAGCCCGAGCGCTACCGGCTTCATGGTTGGCCGGTCAGCCTCCAGACCCTGCGCCCCCAGCTGGGCGCTTCCCCTCCCGGGCTCCAGCTGCGCTGAGGAAGCGCCGGCCGGGGGCACAGGGTCTGGAGGCTGCCCGGCAAACCGTAAAGCTGGTAGCGCTCGGGCAGCCCTTTTCGCGTGGCTGGGAGGGAGGAGGGGGAGTTAGGGCGGGGACTTTGGGGAATGGGCGGAGTTGCGGCGGGGCCGGGGGTGGGAAAGGGGCGGGGCTAGGGCCCGTGGAGTGTCCTCTTTTTTTATTTTTTAAATATGGTAACCCTAAGACTGCATCTGTCATGGCCACTCATCGCTGCCAAGGGGGTTGGATCAGCTGCTTCTGCCTATGCCCAGGTGGCACCTCTGCAGCCCCAGTACCACCCTGGGCCTTACCAAGCCTCAGCCTGGGGAATTGCCAAGCTGGAGCTCCCCAGCTCCTCTTGCCCATCCCCAGCCCTGCTCTGCTTCAGGTCCCCTGTGCTCTCCGGCAGCCAGGCCCTTCCCACTCCCAGCCCGGTACTGCGACCCCGGCTCCTGGCCCGGCCGCGCGCCCGGCTCCCGGCATGGCACCGCAACCCCGGCTCCCGGCCCGGTACTGCGACCCCGGCTCCCGGCCTGGCACCGCGAGCCCGGCCCCCGGCCCGGTACTGCGACCCCGGCTCCTGGCCCGGCCGCGCGCCCGGCTCCCGGCATGGCACCGCGACCCCCGCCCGGCACCGCGGGCCCGGCTCCCGGCCCGGCCCCGTGGGCCAGGCCCCCGGCCCGGTACTGCAACCCCGGCTCCTGGCCCGGCCGCGCGCCCGGCTTCCGGCATGGCACCGCAACCCCGGCTCCCGGCATGGCACCGCGACCCCCGCCCGGCACCGCGCGCCCGGCTCCCGGCACGGCCTCGCAACCTCGGCTCCCGGCACGGCACCGCGACCCCCGCCCGGCACTGCGGGCCCGGCTCCCGGCCCGGCACCGCACCCCCAGCCGCGGCTCCCGGCCCGGCCCCCGGCCCAGTACTGCAACCCGGGCTCCTGGCCCGGCCGCGCGCCCGGCTCCTGGCATGGCACCGCGACCCCGGCTCCCGTCACGGCACCGCGACCCCTGCCCGGCACGGCACCGGCCCCGGCACCGCACCCCCGGCTCCTGCCGAGCACCGCCGGCCCCGGCCCGGCCCCGCACCACCGACCCCAGCCCCAGAGGCCCCGGCCGAGCACTGCCGAGCCCTCCGTCCCTCCTGATTTTCCCGGACATGTCCGGCTTTTGGGGATTTTCCCCCGGACGGGGATTTCAGCCCCCAAAAGCCGGACATGTCCGGGAAAATTCGGACGTATGGTAACCCTAAGGTAATGAGCCGATGGAGCTGTTTTGCCAAAGGGATCTGTTTTGGGTGCTGTTGGGCAGGGGCGGCTCTAGGCATCAGCAAAGCAAGCACGTGCTTGGGGCAGCCCATTTGCAGGGGCGGCAGGGATCCAGCCTGGGAGCTGAGAACCAACAGGGGGTCCTAGGAGCTGTAGTTCCTTGGTTAGCTCCCTTCCTATAGAGCCAGCCCTGGAGCAGGGAAAGAACTACATTTCCCAGCATTCCTTTGGCCACTACCAACAGGAAAGAGGGGGAGGGAGGGAGGTAGCTAAGACCTCATGCTGCAGCCTGCTATGAATGGAGAGCTGCACTCTGAAGGGTAGGGATACCATATTTTAACATTCAAAAAATAGGACAGTCCACAGGGAGGGTAGCCCCCCCCCCGCCACCATCCACCTCCTCCGACTGCCCCCCACAGAAACCCCAACCCATCCAACCCCCCCTGCACCCTGTTCCCTGATCACCCCCTCCCGGGACCCCTCTCCCTAACTGCCCCCCAGGACCCCACCCCCTATCTAAGCCTCCCTTCTCCTTGTCCCCAACTGCCCCCTCCTGAGACCGCCCCAACTTTCCCCCTAGGACCCCACCCCCTACCTGTCCCCTGACAAACTCCCGGGACTCCCATGCCTATCCAACCGCTGCCTGTCCCCTGACTGCCATCCCAACCCCTGACCCATCTAACCCCCCCTTCTCCCTGCCCCTGACTGCCCCCCCAAACCTCCGCCCCATCCAACCCCCCAGCCCCCTTATCATGCCACTCAGACCAGCCTGTCTGGCTCCGCGCAGCGCCAGACACACTGCTGCATACATGCTGCCGTGCTCCCCTGCGGAGCCACAGCTCCCCCCCGCACCTGCCTTCCAGATTTGAACACCTCAAAATTCGGGAGTGCTCAAGCTCAGTTTGGGCGGCTGTTACTTCATTTCTCCCAAATCAAATCTACTGATCCACTGTAACTTGCTGTAGAAAAAGTAGGATAAAACTGAGCAAGAAATGCTTCCCAGTGGTTATTAGGACTGGAATTGCTATTTTCAACAGCCATTGCCTTTTTGTTCGTTTGTTTGTTTGTTTGTTTAAAAGGAAGACAGTGATATTGCATTGGCAAATTCCCCATAGAAAGAAAGAGTGGAAGAAAAGAATAATAAAGGCACCTCAACTTTTCCTCATTTATGTATGTCAGTCTTATAATATGCATCCAGATATCCTCCAATCACACAAGCTGAAAATCGTTCCACTTTACTGCAGTTCTGTAACCATATGGGAACCAATCCTGTCTGTGTTCTGTGCACATGTAAAATTCATGCTGAATGACCTGCCGTGGGAGCGAGTTACCAGTGACCCAGGGCTGCAGTGGAAGGAGGTGCAGGTGGGGGAGGAGGGGAGAGAGCCCAGGGCTGGGGCGGCAGGAGGTGTGTGTGGGGGGCAATGAGGGAGCCCAGAGCTGGGGCGGCAGGGGGTGGGGAGAACCCAAAGCTGGGACAGCAGGGGGGTGCAGCGAGGAGCCCAGGGCTGGGACGGGGGGCAGCCAAAATTTTTTTTGCTTGGGGCGGCAAAAAACCTAGAGCCGGCCCTGCTTTTGGGTACAGTTCACGATAGTGTTGAGTGCAGGGGTGCTGAAGTGCTGTTATCCGTATGAGTAAAGGGTGGCAGAACCAATGGGAGATTAATGCACAGGCCCACAGGGCCCGTGCCTAGGGGCACCAGCCAATTTGGGGGCCCCTGCAGGAGCGCCGGAACCTGTGCAGAAGTGAGGGTGCCACTGGCTCCAGAACTGTGGCCCCGCTTGTCCTCTTCCCCTGTGGCTCTGTCCCCTGCCAGGCTGGAAGCTGGAGCCTGGCTGTGGTAAGAGGCGCCCAGGGAGCCGGGGCCAGTTGTGGGGAGCCCTGGCCCCTCCACCTGCCCAGGGTGGGGGCCAGGGAGCCTGAGAGCAGCCCACAGTCTGTATCCCCAGGGTAGGTGGAGAGTCCGGGCCTCCCCACTGTGACTTGGGCTACCTGGGCAGCTCTTACCACAGGCCAGCTTCCGGCCAGGCCTGGGAGTGGAGCCTTGTGGGGGAAGAGGAGGACCAAGAGGCAGGACCCCATGGTGAGGGGAGCTGGGGAGACCAAATGTTCTTTGTACCCAGCTCCCCAATAAACCTTAATCGGCCTCTGGGTGGTGTGGGCAGAGCCACGGGAGCGGGCGGTGAGGTTGGTGGCTGCATTTGGGTCAGACTGGAGGGCAGCGGCCAGGAGCCAGGTAGAGCAGCTAAGGGGAGTCTGGGTTAGTCGAAGTCATGACACCCGCACTGGATGGATCAGGAGCAGTGCTTTGAGGACTGGCCCTGCCGCCATAGCCCTGATTGGCTGGGGATGGGCACACAGGAGAAGCTGACCTCCCGCCCCGTCCCTCAGAGCCCTGGCTGGCTGGAGAGCTGGCAGGAAATCCTGCCTCTCCTGCCTGCTGCCAGCCCTTCTCCCACCCTTCGAGAAGGGGCTGTCGGAGAGACATGTGCTGTCCCTGCAGGGACACAGCAGGGCCCAGGGGAGCCTGAGCTCAGGGCTGGGAGCTGGGCCCAGGGAGCCGCCCTGCGCATGTGCGAACGGGCCCTGGCCCAGAGGGAAGGAGCCTGCTGGTGCCCGATGCAAGCAGAGCCTATCAGGCCTCTGGGATTGGTGCCCGGCCCCCTCCTGCTGATGGTTCTTGGCAGCGACGCGGGGCTGTGGCCAGGCTGAGGAGGGTACCAGGGTGGGTCTCTGCTCTGGAGGGATTCTGGGTGAATTCCTGCCTCCCCGCGGGTGTCAGAGTTTGAAGCAATCCAGCAGGGAGAGGCGCCCCAGTGCCCAGCGGATAACTGAGGCCTACAGCTGGGCCAGCGGAGGGACAGGGAGGCGAATGTGCTGAGAATACGCCCAGCTGTGGAGCTGGGAATATCCTCTGTAAAGCCCTCACGTCACTCGGCTCTCTCCTCCCCACACAGATCAGGGGAAAGGGAGCCTCCGGCGCAGCAGAACCAGTGACATGCGGGTAGCCCAGGGTAAGTGGTAAGTGTGTCCCGCTTGCATTGTCCCCCCTCACAGGGGTGACACACACACACACACACACACACACACACTGCAGAGATCTGGGAGCAGAGTGCCAGTGGTGAGAATTCCCTCAGACACAGCTATGGGGACATCAGTCTGGCGCGAGGCTAGAGACCAGAGCTCACCTCCAGGACTCCTCAGCGCAGCCTGATCTGGCCAAGATGCAGCTGCTATTCCTCGGTGGAGGAGTTGGGAAGGAGGCCAAGGAAAGATTTTATGGAAACTCCACTGTGATCATAACTCTTAGGGGGGTTTTGTTCCATGAGGTTTTGTTCTTGACAACTTGTTTGGTTTTGCCCACAGCCTGGCCCAAGGACTGCAGCGAGATAACCTGGAACAGGGTCAGTGGCGTCTTTGTCATCCAGCCCACAGGACTCCATCAATTCGAGGTCTACTGAAAGCTGAACAGCACCAGTGAGGGCTGGACGGTTCTCCAGCGGAACCGGCACAACACACAGATCACCTGGGCTGAGTCCTGGAGCACCTACAAGTACGGCTTTGGCAACGTGCAGGATGACTACTGGTTGGGGACGGAGTACATCTATCGGATCACCAAGCAGAAGGTCTACCAGGTCAGGTTTGTCATCCACGATTCATCCAGCACCATGAAATACGCAGACTACAACCTCTTCGGTCTGGAAGACGAGTCCAAAGGCTACAGGCTGAGGCTGGGCTCTTACACTGGGATTGCAGGGGACGCCATGGCTTCATACAATCCTAGCACCATGCATGACAACATGAAGTTCTCTGCTAAAGACCTGGATCAGGACACTTCCAGTGGGAACTGTGCGTCTAGCTCTGGTGGGGGCTGGTGGTACTCGGCTTGTCATTCTGTTCGACTGAACATCAAAGGGAGCATCACTTGGGGTAGTTTCTGTAGCGGGAACTGCCAAGCCTCCGTCATCCTCATCAAACCAGCGTCCTACTGTTAGTCCCCCCTTCCCCACCCTCCTGTCTGCAGTGAGGCCAACCCCTGCTCCACGAAGGGAGGGAAAAGGGTCAGAGTGTATCATGGCCAAACCTCCCGCCCGCTTTCACAGGCCTTGCTGGGGGAAGTATCAGGGTTACCCAGGAAACGGGGACACTTTCCTTCTCCTCTCCCTCCCTGCAGACTTTCTGAGCTTTTTTCCACTGGGCCTTTCTCCACTGGGCTGACTCCCATGCACCAGCGTTCGGCTGGAGTGACTCTTCCGCGTCATTTTAGCTCGGCGATGCGATGAGCAGGCCTAGAGGTCACTGGAAAGGTGAAATCCCAAGCATGGCGGGAGCTTCTCAAACACCCTCTGCATGGCCCTGCCTCGGGATCCAGGCTTTGAAATAAACACACACTTCTAAGCAGTGAGGTCTGCAGATGGTAATTCTGTGCCCTGCTGTCACCGTCTCTCCGGGTGCTCCCATGGGCACCACGCTGCTGGAGAACATGCCTGGCGTTACCAGGTTCACAGGCAGAGCATACGGGGCTGCTGGGATGGGTCTGCAAGAGTAAATCTCCAGGCCACCAGCCCTTCCATTTGGGGCGGAGAGGAGGAGAGACTGGGGCCAGAGGGATTTTCTGGGGGAGGAGAAAGAGGGGATGTGAGCAGGAGGAGAGACTTGGGCCCTTAGTGCTGGGAGAGAGGAGTCCTTGGGCCCCCTGCCCTCCGGACCACATCCAGAGAGCCTGTAGGGCGGAGGCAGCGTCCATCCCACTCGCACTGCAGGCGGAGCCGCTCCTCGCCTGAGACTGAAGGCTCTGCCCGCAGCTCTGCCTGGCCACGTGCAGACTCCTGGAGCAGGAGTGCGGTGCCTCATACCAGGGCATCCTGTGGCAGCCCCCATCTATGGGGTATCACGCTGGGCCTAAATGCTGCGGCCAGGTCCCTGGATTCTGCAGCACTTCATTTAAATTAAAGAATGGTGCCCAGGGGCTGGGGCCGAGGGCATCTTCGTGGGGTTGGACCCTG
>NW_027055642.1:0-7000 GCF_011386835.1 Chrysemys picta bellii | reverse complement strand
TGGATTTTAAAACAAGGAGAAATTAACCACCCCCCACCCCCCATCCTTTCTCCCACCAACTCCTGGTAGATCCAGATCCAATCCCCTTGGATCTAAAAACAAGGAAAAATCAATCAGGTTATTAAAAAAGGCTTTTAATTAAAGAAAAAGGTCTAAATCATCTCTGTAAACTCAGGATGGAAAATAACTTTACAGGGTAATCAAACTTAATGAGCCCAGAGGGACCCCCTCTAGCCTTAGGTTCAAAGTTACAGCAAACAGAGGTAAACACCTTAGCAAAAGGTACATTTACTAGTTGGGAAAACAAAGATAAAACTAATACGCCTTGCCTGGCTGTACTTACAAGTTTGAAATATGAGAGACTTGTTCAGAAAGATTTGGAGAGCATAGATTGATGTCTGGTCCCTTTTAGTCCCAAGAGCGAACTCCCCCCAAAAACAAAGAGCACAAACAAAAGCCTTTCTCCCACCAAGATTTGAAAGAATCTTGTTCCCTTATTGATCCTTTGGGTCAGGTGTCAACCAGGTTACCTGAGCTTCTTAACCCTTTACAGGTAAAAGGATTTTGAAGTCTCTGGCCAGGAGGGATTTTATAGTATTGTACACAGGAGGGCTATTACCCTTCCCTTTATAGTTATGACAAAACCCCTTTCA
Source organism: Chrysemys picta bellii (assembly GCF_011386835.1). Classification (NCBI taxonomy): domain Eukaryota; kingdom Metazoa; phylum Chordata; order Testudines; family Emydidae; genus Chrysemys; species Chrysemys picta. Next base: position 6,347 of record NW_027055642.1, on the reverse strand, counting down.
CTAAAATGTCAAGTCTCGCGAACCCCTTCCTCAAAATAAATATTGCCAGGGATTTTCTCCTTTACCTGAGTATAAATTATAAAAACAGTAATCTGGGAAATATAAAATTTGTTTTGATGACAAGCTTATTGCACACTTCATTATTAATTATTATTTATCATTACAGTATTTTATTACATTATGAAAACGGCAACACTCTTCCAAGATCTTACTTTCATAGCTTGTATCACTTTGAATAATTCTGTTATAAAACAAGGCTCCTACGTTTCATGCTGTTTCACACCTGATACTCCTTGATGAAGGTATTTAAGAAGTCAACTTAAGAGTTCCTTCTACACAAGCATTGAGGTCTTGAGCAGTCCAGACAAACAACGCATGTTACAACAAAGCTTAAACTTGTTCTTCCTAATAATTTTAAAAACAATATTAGCTGCCTGTTTAATTTTAAAAACAGGAAAAAATATCCACCTCCCTTTGCATTTCTTATAAGGAGTTTTGAAGTTTAAATCTCAGTGTGATAGAGATGCTTGCTTTGATCTGCTTCGCTCTTGGACGTCCAGGGGCTCCGGGCTGCTGGCCCCATGCTGCCCGGGGTCCCTAGGGACAGCTCTGTCCGCCATTAGGGAATTTTTTCCCCGCGGACAACCTGTAACATTTCGCGAACCCCAGTTTGGGAACCACTGTACTAGATTAATTCACCAACACTGCTGCTGTACGTCTGATGTGCAGCGTGTAGTCTGCTGAAGAGCAGATTCGATACGAGCTGTGGCTTCACTCTTCTCTTCCCTGAGCTCTCCTACTGAGAGGTGAAGAAGAGAAGTTCGTTCTTGCTTTGAGTCCAATAGCTTGGTGCATTGTTCAAGGATCTCCTATATAAAGATGCTACTTATCATCTGTCTACATCTTTATAAGGCCCCCATCAGTGCAGTATTTGAGTGCCTGTTTCCGCCCAAGTTGCATAACCTCTCTGCCTGTTTACACAACAAGGACATCTATCACTGTCTTTAATGTTGAGAAGGTAAGAGTTTGATTTCAGGTTTTGGATGAGGACAAAATGGAGCCTTGATTACATGCCAGGCGTCTGCTCGTGGAGGTGAGGCTGAACATGACGATGATGTTTTTTTGGATTTGCAGCGTTCGCCTCTGCAGCAGGTTGCCCAGCTCTACTGTCCAAGAGAGGAAGCTCATCCTGGGCTCATGTAATTTTGATCCCGCCCCCTCTTGATAGGGCTGCCTGCCACAGGTGAATTCTCACTGAGCGATACCCTCCGGGCAGCCTGCATGTAGCTCAGAGGTTCTGGGGAAGATTTGTTGAGGGGCCAGAGAAGGCCAAGCCTGACTGCTGCTGCTTGGCAGGCCACTAGCCTTTTCTCCTGAGCCTTGGTTCCCGGTGGGTATACGTGGCAGCCCTCTGTGCCCTTGGCCACTAATCTCTTGTTTTTCTGTTAGGCTCCATCCAGAGATAACGGATTGCAGAGGGCAAACTCGAGAGGTTCTGGACTCCTGGGACCTGAATCTTAATGTTTCTCCACCATAGGCAGGTCGGGGAAATACCCTTGTCTCCCGGGTTCCCTATTTAGTTCCCTAATAAGTCACTGGTGATCAGTGTGTGTCCCTAATAGCCCAATTCAAGAGCTGGAGCTTCCATCCTCTTCCCCTCAGTGGAGGAGGAGAAGACGGAAAAGTCCTAGACATACAAAAAGGGCGCCCTAGAGGTGAGTGAGTCTGACCACCCGTTCATTCTGTATGGTGCAAACTGAGCTCGAAAACCTTGCTTGGTTGGCAGGTGTATGAGTGAGGCCTGTGGAGCCAAATAAAAGGCTCCTGCCCTAGAGATCAGAGCTCGGGTAGATCTTGGTGAGAGAGACCCCTCCCTTCTGGAACTCTGCAAGGCAGTAACCTGGGTATCCTCCTGCTTTCTCACAGGTCTCTGCAAGTGCTCTCTTCCCTATATGGGGACATCCACTGGCAGCCTGCCCATTACTCCTGCGGTGGCTCCCTCTGCTGGACTGTTTCAGCATTGCATCCTGACCCAAGTTTGGTCTGAGCATCTTCAGTGAGTATGCGCCCATCTAGGCTACGTCAGCTGCTGTTTTACACCCCACCTTCCATAGGCTTCCCTCATCCACACAGCACCGTGGTCCAGCCCATATGATCAGCCTGCCTGTGTGAGCAGAGCATCTAAGTAGCTAGACCTGCGGGAAGAACTATGCCGGAATTTCTCTCCGCCTGAATCTTTGTCTGCAAAGAAGGAAATGGATAACAAAACATGAGTTTGCAACATGCACTTATCTTTAAAAAGCAGCCAACTGCATTGGTTGTAAATAGGGAGGGTGTCAGGAAATGTGGGGAGAGGAGTTTACTGGAGTGAAGGAAATTCTGGCTGCAGCAGCCTTATTCCCCTCTTGCTCAGTGGATTGGGGCTGTGAGAAGTGACGCTGGGTCTGCTTGCGGCCTGCAGTTCAGCCTGCGACTCTACGCCACCCCCTGCCCACCCTTCTTGGGCTGACTGCAGCCTCTCCAGGTATTTAAGCACCAGGCCTAGGAGAGTCTGCTCAGCACCTGGCTGGGTTCTGCCTAGTGAGCAGCTGGCAGGGTCAGCCTCTGACAGAACGAATGCCCGTGATGCGGGGGAGGGGTTGGACTGCACACTCCAGCCCTGGGATGTGTTTCCGCAGCACCTGGCTCTGTTTCCTCAGCTCTGGTGCAGCCCTTTGGGGCATGATCAGCTGTTGAAGGCAGGGAGACTCAGAGGTAGAATTTCATATCCCCATAAGCATAGCTGGGGCTGGGGTGGGGTGGGGTGGTGTCAGCTGCTCCGTGCGTGCAGGGGCTCTTGGAGCTGCCACTTGCAGGGGGCAGGCAGCAATCCAGGCTGGGTTCTGCAGAGTTAGCACCAAATGAGGCTCAGAGGGACCCCCGGCCTCGCCCTTGGCTGGGGCTGCTCAGAGTCCCTGCCCGCGGCACCGCGCCTGGTGAGGGATTAGGGGGAAAAGTCTCCTCCAGCAGCCGGGTCTCCCATAGGAGGTGGTTTCCCTCCCTCTTGTGGAGTCCACCCCCTCTCTGCTTGCCACTGCCCCCTGCCTGCCAGGTACGACTCACTTCTGACTCCCAGACCCTGCTGACCAGCCATGGCTCCTGCCTGGGCCAGGATGGGAACACCCCACAGGGCAGGGAGTTTCAAACTATAGCCGTGGAGAAGATACCCCAGAACCAGCCCCAAGGGTTTTCTCCCTGCTCCTACGCTCTGCAGGTCACTCCAACTGGGTTCTGGCTCCCAGCCACCGTGCGATGTGGCTGCTGCCGCCCCCGACCCTAGAACCCTGCCCCGATTTCTCCCCGCCCCTCCTCCCAGCACAGCAATACTCCTCAGCCGTGACTCACAGCAGGGTGGGCGGTCCAAGCCTCCTGCTCTTCTCTGGCTTCAATTGTCCATCATGTATCCTAGGGGAGGCAGGCGGGCCTGGTTATTTAACAGCATGCAGGGCACCAGCCACCGCTTGGATTTCTGTCTTTCAAGGTGCCCCCCACCCCCAATCCATCCGGGCAGAGGAGGGGAAGGAGCTGGGTGGAGAGTCAGTCCCCAAGATTATTGGGATCATTTTGCCTTTGGCCTCGTGCCCCACAAAGGCCAGGAGAGGTGTTGTGCACACAAGCCCCACTGGGAGTTGGTGTGAAGCACAGTGTGGCAGAGCTGCTGCCCTGGCTCTTTGCCTGAATGGCTGGTGGTAGCTGGGGTGGGCAGGGCTGGGGCTTCCTGTGAATCTCTGCCCTCCCTGTACAGGCTGCAGGGGGACCTGGCTGGGGCCAGTGCCTGGTGCGGGGTGGGGTGCGGGGGAACCAGGGTGAGACCTTTGGGAGGCAGGATCTCTCCCTCGGGCCTGCTCCTGCTGCAGGTGCCGGGCTTGCCCAGGGCCAGGGCAGAGGAGACCCTCTGGCCGCAGAGCCCTCCCGCATCTGGCTGCAGGGAGTCTTGGTTCCCCTTTTGTCCCAGGGAGATGGGAAGGAGTGGATGGAGGGGGAGTTGGGTTTGGTTGTGTGTGGACAACGGAGGCCAGCCCCTCCCCCCTGTTAGGAGTGTGCATGTGGTGCTGGGCCCCGGACTCATGGGGCAGGGAGGGATAATAGGAAGAAGAGCTCCAGCTCTTTTCTTACCTATCAGCTGCTGGGCAGCTGCTGCTCTCAGGGCAGCCTTCTTGCTCAGTCTCCCTGGGCAGTCCTGGAGCTGGGAAGCCAAGAACCCAGTTAGTCCCAAGCCACACATCCTCCCCAGGCTGAGGGGAGCTGCCTGGTAGGCAGGTGAGGAACCCCTGGCTGTCAGAGCCCTCTCCCCCTTGATTCCTCCCATGGGACAGAGATGACTTGTACAGGAGCCATCCTCAAGGGTGGGGGATGGGGCTGAGTCAGTGAGGGGGCTCCCTGGAGCAGGAAAGCTCCCTGTGTGCTTAGGTCCTCCCAGCCCCCTGTCCTGCAGGGCCCACACCCCAGAGCTCACTCACCAGGATCCTGCAGGCTTCGCTCAGGAAGGCGGGGATGGCAGGGGCCGCCCCCTCGGCTAGCTGGCTCCGCACGAGCGTACGCAGGGGCTGGTAGCTGAGGAAGGGTGTGCACTGCAACAATGCCACCCTGCACGCCTGCCAGAGAGGGCGAGAAGGAAACTGGTTGAGTCCCTGAGCGCAATGGGCTGCCAACTCGCAGGCTCTGTGTGGCTTGGGGAGACTCCGCTGTGCCGGAGCAGCAAGGAGCCACCTCTTTGTAGAACCTCCTCTGGCCTGACGGTTGTTCCCCAGGCCCCCACAGCCCCCATCTCCAGCTTGGCTGGGTTGTGGGGAGCCAGGCCCGAGTGCTGGGGCCGGGGAGGTACACTCCTGGAACAGGGAAGGGGCCATTCCCTGTGGGTCCCCGGTGGGCGGTTAACAGCACTGCCCGGTGACCAACGTTGTTAGAATGCCCCCAGCCACCCCTGCCCCTATGAGCCCTCAGCTGCACTCACCTGGGCCACCTGGGGGTCCCCGTCCTGTAGGTGGATGAGCAGTGTCCCCATGCTCTTCTCCACCTCAGCCCCAAAGAGGGATGACTTCTTGGAAACAAATTTGCTGAGGTGGCCAAAGAGCTCCATGGAGGCCCGCCTCAGGCCGCTGGTCTCCTGCAGACAGGGGGCGCAGGGTGGTTAGAGGGGACAGGCTCAGGCCCTCACATGCTTTGGGAATCAGCCTGGCAGCTGCGGAGCCCGGAGAGGTTTCAGCTAGTTCAAACGACAGGACAATTCTCTGCAAACTCCCCTCTTTGCTGCTGGGCCCCAGGGCTGCTGAACAATTGTGGGTCCAGGGCCCAAGAATGATTGCATCCCTGCCTCCCCTAGCAGAGGAGCTGAGCTGCCCCACAAATCCAGAAATGTGCCAGCATCGGACACTGAGCCCCCTCCACGGGAAGGCAGGTCCTGAGCACCTTCCCCTGTGGGGTGCCCTATAGCGCCATGGGGCCTGCCCTGCTTGGTACTTACATCCTCAAAGAACGTTCTCGCCTGCAGGGCCAGTGGGACGGCGACGTGAGCCTTCAGAGGCGCCTTGGGGTCCCGCAGCATCCAGCAGAGCCCTTCCATGGCTTCCAGAACGGTGCGGGGGTCGCAGCATTCGCACACGGTGCGGACAAAACTCTCCAGGATCTTGTCTCGCTTTTTCCTGACCTGCAGAGAAGGGGTTGGACGCCGCTCGGTGAGCAACGCTCTGTCAGCCTGAGTGTAACCAGAGTCCGGGCAAGTCAGCCTACAGCCTAGTCTGCTCCATAGGAGCCACAGGCTGGGGAGAAGGGGAACCAGGCGCTTCCTACCCAGCCCTCTCTGCCTAGTCTCCTGCCATTCCAGACCCACCTTGTCCGGGAACTCGGTCACTGCGTTCCTGAGGCCGTGCAGCGCTCTGCCTCGAACGTGGATGTTGCTGTCTTCTGTCCGCTGCAGCATGGCCTTCACAACCTGCTTCCGCATCGCCTTGGGCTCATTCTCCATCAGCAGGGGGCTGCCGAGGAACTAAAGGGACCGAAAGGAGCTGTCAGAGAGGGCTGGGTGAGGCCAGGAGGAGCAAGGGGAAGGGAGTATGATCAGGGGCCAGGAGGTGACATAGATCCGTACCGACTGCTGTTCACGAGGGGCTGGCTTCAGCTGAGCTTAACAGAAGTGACATGTGCAGGGCAGAACGCTCCCTCTGCTTCCAGTGGGGTGCTCCCAAATCCCACCACAGAGCCCCCAGCAGAGGGATTAATTTACAAGCAATACACCACCGGGACCATCTCTCATTGGCTGACCAGCTATTGGCCCCCTGTTCCATCAGCTTCTGGGCCTGGCTAATCCT